>NW_026705687.1:0-50001 GCF_029867415.1 Vicia villosa
TAATTAATAATGGTAGAATTTTATTTGAAATTAGTTAAATGGGCTTAGTTGAGTGAGAAAGAGTATTAGGTGGGTTAAGCCCAAATGAGATAATGAGAGTTAGAAGAGAATTTTATGAGATAACCTAAATTAGATAGAAAGATAGAAAGAAAAGTAGAGAAGAGAAAAGAGGCAAAAGAGTAGAAGAGAGAAGAGAAGAGGATTGTAGATTCTTGAAGTTAGAAGGAGAAATTCAAGAGGTAAGAGTTTGAATACAAGTTCTTATAGACTATATGATTGGGTAATGTGTGTTGTTGTGATTATCTCTTCATCTTTGCAATTTCATGGAAACATAGAAAAGTTAGGGTTTATGAACAAATGCATGAATTGATGATTTGGAATGTGTTTTAATTGTGTCTATAACATGTATTCTGTTGATATTCGTGATGCTTGGTGTTTTCCAACTTGATTGCGTTAAGTTTGGGGGGTTTTGGATGGGTTTCGTATGCTGTTTTCTGAGTTTGGGGTTTTCTGAAATCGCCAGTTCGCGCCGCGACCCCTTGTGCGCGCCGCGAACCTCTTGGCAGAAACTTGGGAAAAACTGGATCTGCTCAGTTCGCGCCGCGACCCCTTGTTGGCGCCGCGAACTGCTTGGAAGAAAGTTAGGGATTTTTGGATTCGCTCAGTTCGCGCCGCGAACCCTGTTGGCGCCGCGAACCATGTTTTACAGAACTTTTTCCAAACTTTGAAAGGCCATAACTTTTGATCTGTAGCTCCGTTTTATGCGCCGTTCGAAGCGTTAGAAAGCTATCGTGATATTCTATATGATAGTAGAGGATTTAATTGAACTTGATTGATTAATTGTGACGTTATTATATGGAATGTCATGTGATTGTCTTATGTGTGTTATGTTTGTATGTGATGTATAACAATTGTTGGAACACTTTGTGTAGATGTATTCATGATGTATGTGATTGGGTGTATGATGGTTGTTATGCCTTGTTGCAATTGTTAATTGTGTGTGTGAATGTTGTGTACAATTGGCGGATAATTCATAGAGTTGAATTATGGTGATATGCGATAAATTAAGATTGATGAGATAATCTTAATTGCATAAATTGTTGGTATTTGTACATACATTCATAGCATGGTCGGCTTTATGGTGGAAGCGGTGAAACTTGGGTTCACATGGTAAGAGACGTTGATCCTTGAATGGAAATAGGCGTAGAAGACGTGATCCGTAATTGGAGATAGGCGTATTGGCTTTGATCTTGTCCGGATCGGGAGCGTGGCTTGGATTCTAAACATTGAATCGGAAAGCGGTGAAACATTGGATTCACATTGGGTACCACATGCATTGAGTCACATTTGTTGCATTTCGAGTCACATTGTGTGTTATGTGATTGTCTTGTATACATGTGATTTGTTTTAGAGTGATGATTAGTATATGATATGTGAATTGCTTAATTGAGAAGTGTGATGAATAGTAAAATGTATGCTTGTTTATGTTTACATTTCCCATTATTATGTTTTCTATAAGAAGTTGAATTCTCACCCTTCTGTTTGAATGTTATCCTTCGTTGATAACGTGCAGGTTCCGACGAGTAGTAGCTTGTCCGAGGATTTAGCCGAGGAGCTCCTGAGTTGTTATTGGATTAGGTAGCGAGTCATATGCTCTGATCATGTAACACTTGGGGGAATTTTATTTAGACTTATGCTTATGTTTGGATATTGCTATTCTCTATGTTTTGTTGGATATTCAGATGTATTTGTTTGAGATCTCGGATATGTTGTTTAAGGCTATGTAGCCAAGATTGTGGATTTAAATGTTAATTCGAATTTGGTAGATGAATATAGTATGGGATATATTCATTGAAATTTTAATACCAATTCAATTGTTTTTCCGCAAGCGTTTATGCATAATGAATGAAAGTATGAGATTTACATTGTGTTACAAATATGACCTTTGCATATTAAGAATGTTGGATGTTTTACTTTAGGTTTTCATTGTGATGAAAATAACATGTGACGCCCTTTTCCTTTATGCATGCTTACTCTGTTTGATTGTATGATATATTTGGGGTTAGAAAAGGGGTGTTACATTAGTGGTATCAAAGCATGGTCGACCAGTTGGTCAGAGTCGTTAATGTCTTTATTTCCGTTGTATTAGATTTGTGTATCTGACACGATCAATACTGTTTTGTCTGCTTTGGTTGTTGGTTGTTGGTTGTCGTAGGACGATGGTTGCTGGAAGGAACGATGATGCCATTGCTGATGCATTGAGGATGTTGGCTGGATCTCTTGGTCAAATGCCTCAAGCTAATGCTGGAAATCGGAATGGTGATGATGATGAGTATCATGCTTTAGGGAAGTTCCAGAGGAACAATCCTCCTATCTTTGAGGGTGAGCATGAATCGGATAAAGCTCAAGCTTGGTTGAAGGCGATTGAGAAGATTTTTCGAGTCATGAATTGCACCGATGCTCAGAGAGTGCAGTTTGGTACTCACATGCTGGAAAAGGAAGCTGAAGATTGGTGGGGCAATATGGCTCAGAGATTTGATGAGGAGGGTACTCAAGTTACTTGGGATCTTTTCCGCGATGCGTTTTTGGAAAACTATTTTCCGGAAGATTGTCGTGGAAAGAAAGAAGTGGAATTCCTTGAGTTGAAGCAAGGAAATGGTACTGTTGCGGTATATGCTGCTAGATTTCAAGAGCTTATCAAGTATTGTCCTCACTACAATACTATGAATGCAGAGAGATCTAAGTGTTTGAAGTTTGTGAATGGTTTGAGACATGACATCAAGAAGGCGATTGGTTATCAACAAATTACTCTTTTTACGGAGTTGGTTAACAAGAGTCGTATCTATATATGATGAGGATAGTAGGGAGAGTGCTTCTCACTACAAGACTATGAATGAGAAGAAAGGTCAATTTCGTGGGAAACCGTATGATGATAAGAAGAAACAATTTGGTTTTGGCAAGAAGTCAAGTGGGGGAGGAACTTCTACTCCACTTAAGTGCTTCAAATATGGTGGTGAAGGTCATCGTGCTGTTGATTGTGGTAAGGATTCTGTGACATGCTTCAAGTGTGGCAAGATTGGTCACAAGGCAAATAAGTGTGGAGTTGGTTCGAGTGTGACTTGTTACAATTGTGGTGAACAAGGTCACATTAGCACCAAATGTGATAAGCCGAAGAAGGAGCAAGCGAAAGGGAAAGTATTTGCATTGTCTGGTGCGGAGGCTTCTACCGATGATAGGCTAATCCAAGGTACGTGCTTCATTAATGGTACACCTTTGATTGCTATTATTGATACCGGTGCGACACATTCTTTCATTTCTTTGGATTGTGCTAAGAGATTGAATCTTGTGTTATCTGATATGCGTAGAAGTATGGTTATTGATACACCTGCTATGGGTTCTGTTTCTACATCTTTTGTGTGTTTGAATTGTCCTTTGAGTATTTTTGGTAGAGATTTTGGGATTGATTTGGTCTGTCTTCCGTTAGAGCAACTTGATGTGATTTTGGGTATGAATTGGTTGGAATTTAATCGTGTGTATATCAACTGTTTTGATAAGACTATCATTTTTCCTGAGATTGGTGTTAAGGAAGATTTGTTTTTATCTGCGAAGCAAGTTGGTGAATCTGTTCAAGATGGGGCTGAATTGTTTATGTTATTGGCAACCTTAGATGTGCATGAGAAGAGAACCATTGAATAATTTCCAATAGTTTGTGATTTTGCGGAGGTATTTCCTGAAGATGTAAGTGATTTACCGCCGGAACGTGAAGTTGAGTTTTCGATTGATTAGGATGTCTGCTTCTGAGTTGAAAGAGTTGAAGAGTCAACTTGAAGATTTGTTGGAGAAGAAGTTTATTCGTCCTAGTGTATCGCCATGGGGTGCACCTGTTTTGTTGGTTAAGAAGAAGGAAGGTTCTATGAGGCTTTGTGTTGATTATAGGCAATTGAACAAAGTGACAATTAAGAACAAGTATCCACTTCCAATGATTGATGATTTGATGGATCAGTTGGTTGGAGCTTGTGTGTTTAGCAAGATTGATTTGAGGTCTGGGTATCATCAGATTCGTGTGAAGGCGGAGGATATTCAGAAGACTGCTTTTAGGACGAGGTATGGTCATTATGAGTATTCTGCTATGCCGTTTAGTGTGACTAATGCACCTGGTGTATTCATGGAGTATATGAATAGGATTTTTCATGATTATCTGGATAAGTTTGTGGTTGTGTTCATTGATAATATTTTAATCTATTCCAAGAGTGAAGATGATCATGTTGAGCATTTGAGAATTGTGTTATCAGTGTTGAAAGAGAAGAAGTTGTTTGCTAAGCTTTCGAAGTGTGAATTTTGGTTAAAGGAAGCGAGTTTTCTTGGCCATGTGATCTCTAGTGGAGGTATTTTTGTTGACCCGTCGAAGATTGAGGCTATATCTCAATGGGAAGCTCCTAAGTCTGTTTCTGAGATTAGAAGTTTTCTTGGTTTGACTGGTTATTATAGGAAGTTCATTGAAGGATTTTCTAAGTTATCTTTGCCGTTGACGTTGTTGACTAGGAAAGGACAAGCTTTCATTTGGACTTCGCAATGTGAATCGAATTTTCAAGAGCTTAAGAGAAGGTTGACTTCTGCTCCTATTTTGATCTTGCCAGATCCGTTTGAACCGTTTGTGGTGTATTGTGATGCTTCATTATTGGGTTTGGGAGGCGTTTTGATGCAAAAAGGGTAAGTGGTAGCTTATGCTTCAAGGCAACTTAAAGTTCATGAGAGGAATTATCCGACACATGATTTAGAGTTGGCCGCCGTTGTGTTTGTGTTGAAACTTTGGAGGCATTATTTGTTTGGGTCAAGGTTTGACGTTTTCAGTGATCACAAGAGTTTGAAGTATTTGTTTGATCAGAAAGAGTTGAATATGAGGCAACGAAGATGGTTGGAATTCTTGAAGGATTATGATTTTAGTTTGAACTACCATCCTGGAAAAGCGAATGTTGTAGCCGATGCATTGAGTAGGAAATCATTGCATATGTCTATGTTGATGATTCGAGAATTGGAATTGTTGGAACAATTTAGAGATTTGAGTTTGGTTTGTGAAGCGACGTCTTCGTGTGTTAAGCTTGGTATGTTGAAGCTTACTAGTGGTATTTTGGATGAGATTAGAGAAGGTCAGAAATCGGATTTAAGATTAGTTGACATTATTACATTGATTAACCAAGGTAAAGGTGGTGATTTTCGGATTGACGATAATGGCATTATGAGATGTCATGATCGAGTTTGTATTCCGGATGTTATGGATTTGAGAAAGAGAATTTTTGAGGAAGGGCATAGAAGTGGTTTGAGTATTCATCCCGGTGCTACTAAAATGTATCAAGACTTGAGGAAAATGTTTTGGTGGCAAGGTATGAAGAAGGATATAGCGGAGTTTGTTTATTCGTGTTTGACTTGTCAAAAGTCAAAGATTGAACATCAAAAGTCGTCTGGTTTGATGCAACCGTTATCTATTCCCGAGTGGAAATGGGATAGTATCTCTATGGATTTTGTTTCGGGTTTGCCAAGGACATCGAGTAATTGCGAGGCAATTTGGGTCGTTGTGGATAGATTGACGAAATGTGCTCATTTTATTCCGATGAGGATGGATTATTCGATGGAAAGGCTTGCTAGGTTGTACATTGAGAAGATTGTGTGTTTACATGGTATTCCGTCAAGTATTGTTTTGGATAGAGATCCAAGGTTCACTTCTAGATTTTGGGAGGGTTTGCAAAGTGCTTTGGGTACGAAGTTGCGTTTGAGTTCGGCGTATCATCCGCAAACTGATGGTCAATCGGAGAGAACTATTCAGTCGCTTGAAGATCTTTTGAGGTCTTGTGTTTTGGAACAAGGAGGAAATTGGGATAGTTTCTTACCTTTGGTTGAGTTTACGTATAACAACAGTTTCCATTCGAGTATTGGAATGGCACCTTTTGAGGCTCTTTATGGTAGAAGGTGTAGAACTCCTTTGTGTTGGTATGAATCGGGAGAGAGTGTTGTGGTTGGACCCGAGTTAATTCAAGAGACTACGGATAAGATTAAGATGATTCAAGAGAAGATGAAGGCTTCTCAAAGTCGTCAGAAGAGTTACTGTTATACCCCAAAATTTGCCCACTTCTTTTTTCAGGAAAGTTTCAATATGAAAATTAAGAGTCTCATATAAACATGGATTTTTTCAAAATATCCTGACATATGAAGAACTTGGTTGTCAGAATTTTTCTTACACAGTAACTTGGCTTACAGTGGAATTTATTCTTACGCAAACGCCAAATACTGTTCTTTACTTCACAAATACTATTTATTTATTTTACAGATAAATAGTACTAACACAGTTCATGCAGGGTTAAATCTTTTTGCAGGCGCAAAAGCAGGAAACTCACACTGTACTAGTAACAATTGTTTTTGTTTTCCCACTAACTTTTGTGCTATATTCCATTATTTTCAAAATCTTTTCAAATCTATCCTTTCAAATTCAAATCTCAACTTTATTCTATCCATCTCTCTTTTCCCAACAATACCTTACACTTTCTTTCAAATCTCACTACCACTCAAATTTCCTTTTGTACGGAATCACATCATTCCCCAACGTCTCTTTCCTTCTTTCCATTCTATAAATACTTCTCATTCTTCCATAAAATCTCACATCAAATTCTAATTCATTTCTCAAATTTCCACTTCATAATCCATTTTCTCTTCTTCCCTAACAAAAATGGCAAAATGGATAGAGACACTGTCTCTTACAGTCATCACCATTGCTACGGTGATCATGACTTTCTTCTGCCTGCACAGTCCTGAGGAGTGTGGACCTGCAATGGTTGCATTCCCAATCCTCTACATGTTATTGATCATAGCATGGTTCATCAACCGTCATTTTTAAAGTTTGCCGTGTTTCTTATTTTCTTAAACGTACCGTCTATTCGTCGTACTGTTCAATAGTATGTAATATTTATACTGTCAGTATTAAATGTTGTACTAGTTGTCATAATATTGCTTAATTACTAAGATAATATTTTGTGTATTTTCTGCCAGTCAAATATTTCTATTTCTGTGCATTAAATAATTTTCAGGTTATTATCGGTAATTTTGCCCGCATACCGTAAATATCAGTTATTTATTATGTTTCTGTTTCTAACAAGTCATGTAAATAAATTTTCATGCTTCACACAAAACAAAGACAAAAATAACAACAAAAAAGAAAAGAAAATTAACTTTGACAGTTGACTTTTTCACTTTAACTGCTGCTTCAGTACACGAACAGTCAGTTGACAGACAAACTGCAGACAGTACAACTCTCAGTGATTTGTACAATCAAATCAATCATTCACAATTCAAATTTCCAAGATTTTTGTGTTAGAAGTCTTCTGAATATCACATGATTAGCAGAAACTCAACACTGCACAAAAATCAGGTACGCTTAACTGCCTCCTATACAGACAGTCCCTAATCAGGGTTTTTCTTGTTTTAACAGGAGCAACAAGTTTTGAGAGCTCAAGTGGATTCCATATACATCCATACATCTCAAAGTACCATCATACAAATTTTCAAACTTCAATTCACTCAGACGCACCGTCAGCAGCTCAAACAGTCAACAGACGACCCGTTTGACCAAAAAAGTCAACTGACAGTCAAAAATGAAATTTTTTGTCAAAGTCCATATTTTGTCAAAGGATTCAACATTTGATCATTGGATGATCACAATTCATCAAGGAAAGATCAAAAATCAACAAAACCCTAAGATTCAAAATTAGGGTTTTTGCCTGAAAAGTCAACTCAACTTTGACTGATCATAACTCTCTCATCCTTCATCCAAAAAATGTCAACCAAAGCTCATTTTGAAGGAAATTCAATTATCTTTCAAATGCAATTGATCCCATGGTCATTGCATTCACCATTTGAAAAATATGGCCAAAGACATTACAGGTCATTTTCAAAGTCAACAAAAAGACACTTTTTTCAAAAGGACACACAAGGAGAACCAAATATCATTTTGACATGAGACCAAAGACATTGGTTAGAGGACTCTTTGAGGTTTCCAAAAAGTGCAAGATCTCCTTCATATGACAAAAATTGAAGGATTCACACCTTGTTGAAGTTGGCTAAATTTTGGGAAAATGCATGAAATCAACATTGCTCAAAAATGTTTTTTTTCCAAAAGATGCCAAGTTTTTGTGGTCCAAACATCTTTGCCATGTTACTATGGGCCTCCCACGACCAAGACAAAGCCCACATCTATATTATCCATTTTTGACATAATTTTATCTTATTTTAAGATTAAAATTAAAGGAAAATTGCATGGATAATTGGTGGCTTGATCTCCAAGCATGACTCACCTCCAAAGTATTCAATTTTCTGCAGAAGATTGATGCCCAAGGCAAGAGCATTGAATGTAGTCAAGGCTTGGTCAAAAATTCAAAGTTTTTTATTATTAAAGAACCAAAACTTTCAACAAAGGCAACCAAGTTTCTTGCTTCACTTCCAAGCAGCCTATGGGCTATAAAAGGAGCAGCATACCTCCACAACAGGGACACACGAAATATATCAAGGCATAGTCAAGAAACTCATCAAAATTCTCTCAAAATTCCATAACTTTGTAAAATTCAAATTTCATTCTCCAATCAATATTAATACAAATCAAGCTTTTTAATCATCTTCTCCAACATCATAGAGTAAGATTAAACTCTTAATACAAGCACATGAGAGTCGTATAAGACATTCAAAGTTCTTCATGTACATATGCCTTTAATTTTCGTTTTCATATATACAATTAATATCAATGTAAACTAACCATTCTATCATGCTCATAAGGTCCCATGTAGATGATCTGGGTCTTAACATGCCAACTCCCACGTGAAAATTAGCCTATACCATTAACCATTGAACATGAGTGTTCATACTTGAATCCTTTCGAATCCATAGTTACAAGGCTTGAATTGAAAAACTAACACCACCATCGTGTTCAGGAGACAATTTTAAGTCAGTCTGGGTCCTTTTCTTTTTCGTTCATGGCTGTTTTTGTAGGTTTTCAAAAAGCATGGAAATCTGAAGGAAAATCCGCAGGAAATTCCATAAGTAAATCCGCAGCTAATTTCGCAGGTACCAAGGAAGAAGATGATGAATAGTGGCGCTGAAATTTTGACCGCTTGCGTGGCAATTTCTAATCATCCCATTCGCTGGTCAAAAAACGTGGACCCCACGTTGAACCCTTGACTTCAGCATGATCACATGTTGAACCTCAAACCATGTGCATCATGTATCCACGCATCTGGGCCTTTGATCTCCATCAGTTCTTCATCCAACGCGCCTGATCCAGCAATCCACACCATGGACTTTCAATCATGCCACACCAGATCATATCCTTTTTATATTTTCTATTTTTATTTTATTTTTATTGCAAAAATAATTAAAAATACTTAAAAAATTCCAAAAATTCCACAAAAAATATTTTAGACTTCTAAAAATATATATTATTTTCTGAAATAAAAATATTTTATTTTTCTTCATAATTTCAATATTTTACATAATTAATTAGTATATGTTTATATATTTACTTTTTAATTATTCTAACCAATCAAAAAATCATAAAAAAAATTGTTCTTTGTGTTAAATATTGTTTATATATCATAAACTAATTTTGTACATATTTAGGATAATTTTATCATTAAGTTTTAATTATTTGTGTAATTATTTGCATAATTATGTTTTGATTAACTTAAAATATCCAAAAACAAATTTCAAAAATTCCAAAAAAATTAGTTTTGTTATAAAATCAATTAACAAACATTTTGTACATATTTTTAAACTTATTTGCTAGGTTTAATCATATTTCCATCTTTTCTTTATTTTAAATTAATTAATAATGCATTAATTATATTTAAAATAAATCACAAAAATACAAAAATATGCCTTTTATTTCTTGCAATTTAAAATTCCTAGATAAATGTATAGGATGTCAAATTCATGTAAATAGGCTAGTTTACATTTCCCGCACAATCGATGTAATAGCGTAGATTTACTTTCTGCACTTTACATTTCCGCATTTTAATTTCCAGCACCCATATAAACTGCGTGTATGTCAAAGATAAAACTGAACCGTCAGATCACTAACTTCAAAGATAAATATCTGAATTCAATCACAATCACATTTGCACCTCCTAGGGTAACCCCTTTTCACTCTTTTCAAAATCAAAGTTACATTTCTACTGTTTCGAGTACAAAATCGAACCTTTTGTTTATATCCGACGAATGGATAGATTTTTAAAGGGAACAAGGATAAAGACCTCCTAACTCAGGGTAGACCTCCTAGTTTGCTTGCTCAAAATCAAAACAAACAAAATTCTCATACACTGTTGTTTTTTTAAAACGAATTTTCCAAAAGACAATATTTTGTATACATCCAAACACGGATCATTACAAAATTAACGATCTTTTCAAAACATCTTTCGAAAGATAAACAAGCATTTGTATATATCCGCACAAGGATCATTACAAATTCTATTTGCAAAGGTATTTCAAAAACACAGGTAAAGCATTCCGAATCAATTGAAAAGTAAAGCAAATGAGCTAAGCAAACTAAAGAGCCCATGGATAACCATGGATACAAAGGGTGCTAACACCTTCCCTTTGTATAACCTACCCCCTTACCCAGAATCTCTCAAAGGTCTTTTTTCTGTTTCTTTTATAAACCTTTCCTTCATTGGATAAAATAAAAGGTCGGTGGCGACTCTGTAAACTTTTTCAAAAGTGACGCGAAAGCGTCCGATCGACAAAAAAGAGTCAGTTCACGTATCCCACCCACGGAGGGGTATGGCCCGAAAGGACGGTCCACAGAACTGGCGACTCTGCTGGGGAATACAAATTCAAAATGTTTTCAAAAGGGGTTACCTTTAGAGTATAGATCATTTCGATGTTTTCAATTGTTTGATCTGATTGCTTTACTTTTCACAGGTTTGCTTGGGTACTTTGCTTGTGTGAAAGATTCTAACCCGAATCTCGAGATACCTTAAGTATATGACAATAGACCAAGGAAACTGTACGGCATGTACCGATACGGTTGATCTGGTAGTCATCGTTAGTGTGATACTTTGGTTTATACTGATGTCCCTTGAAAGCGATCAAGGAGTATATTAGGCTTCCGAAGTGTCATTAACACTAATTTGTCTTAGAACCTTTTAGTTGAACTTGACTTGTGGCCTATTAAGTGGCTAGCTTTGAAATTGATCGAAGCTAGTTATCCTCGAGGAATATTCTTGATCGGCCGTCCGAGCGCCGTATTGAGATGTTGTCTCCAAGGATCATAGAACCCGAATACTATTCTAGGACAGGTTTTCAACCAACTCAACTTCAGAGGGGAGGGTATCACCTATCAACCTCATGCAAGCCTTTAAACCTAAGGCTATTGTTTGATTTGTTTTTGTGTGCCACATGTTTGCATCATAAACACATCATTTTTCACTACACATTTCAAGGATCAAAGAGTTTACTTTTGTTTTTGCAGGTAATGGCTCCCGCCACCAGAGATTACATCCGAATCAATATCTCAACGGTGCCATCTGAACTCAAAGTCTTGGTAGCAGAATTCCCCAGGAATGCTCAATTCACTGAAAAGCATGGTCACCTACTCCATTTGGTTACCTCAAAGTTTGAAGAAGACATGATACGGGTCCTGTTCCAGTTCTTCGACCCTGAACATCATTGCTTCACATTTCCTGATTACCAGTTGGTACCCACTTTGGAAGAATTCTCTGAATTAATTGGATTACCAATCCGAGATCAATTACCTTTCACTGGTTTAGAAAGAAAACCAAAACCTGAAGTCATTGCTGCTGCTTTACATCTGCAAAAGTCAGAAATCAAATCCAATTGGGAAACAAAGAGTGGAGTTGAGGGTTTGCTTGCCAAATTCTTACTGGAAAAGGCTCGACTACTGCTAGAAAACAAAAGTTATCCAGCTTTTGAAGAAGTTATGGCTCTTTTGATCTATGGGTTGGTTTTGTTCCCTAATTCCGACCAGTTCATAAGTGTACACATCATCAACCTTTTCCTAATTCGCAACCCGGTACCAACATTGCTGGGAGACATCCTACACTCTCTACACACTCGTACCACGAAGAAGCGAGGAACTCTCATGTGCTGTATACCACTGCTGGCTAGGTGGTTTACATGTCATCTTCCCCGATCAGTACTGAGAAATGAACAAAGAGCACAATGGTCTTACAGAATCATGTCTTTATCTCATTCAGATATCCGATGGAACAACTTCTTTCAAAGAGACATTACTATCATTGATCATTGTGGAGAATACCCTAATGTGCCACTCCTTGGCATTAAAGGAGGTATCACTTACAATCCCTCTCTAGCTCTACGCCAATTCGGATATGCAAGAAGCAACGGTCCTCATGACATGATTATCCGTGGCATTGTGTTTGATTACGAGAATGATTCTCACAGACACCGACGAAGATTCATACAGGCTTGGGACAGTGTCTATAGAATAGAAAGCAAAACTCTGGGGCAATGGAATTCTATTCCTATGGAACTTTACCTCAGATGGGTGCGTACTCATGCTCAAAAACTCATGATGCCCTATCCCGCTGTTCTACCTGTGACTATCGAATCAGAAGTCGAAGGTTACGAACCTCAAGTTATTCTACACCCGGATATGCCAACTGACTTGGAAGAGTTGCAAAAATCCTGGGTTCAACTCAAAGAGGAAAGAGACACCTTCAAAGAACACTGTCAGGACTATGAGAGAAGGCTATTCGAGCTCACCAGACAGCTTCAAGAAGAACAAAGAATCAACGCATTCCTGGGGACAAAGAAAAAGCGCCCACGGGAGACCTGAAAGATCATTTATTTTATTTTCTGTCTTGTAAGCCCAAATGAGGCAAAGAAAAAAGAATAAATTGATTAACTAACGTTTGTTGCTTCTTTAACAAATCTAGACTCTATGATCCTTGAAAACATTGCACACATGCATTCACATGCATTGCATACACATTGCATTTCATACATTGCATTTCATACATTGCATTCATATACATTGCATACACATTGCATACATGGCATCCAGTCATACACATTTCATAACAGGTTCTCATGACGGGTTTCTCATCTCTTCGCTGTTTATTTCAGTCAGAAGAGATGGAATCTGAGGCAAGCATCAAGAATCTCGAAGTACAGAATGCCCAAGTTCAAGTGGCAATTCTGGAACTGGCAAAGGGGCAACAAGAGCTGAAAGCCCTGATACTCAAGAAGAAGAAGAAGCCCAAAGAATCTGCAGGCTTGAGTTACCTGAGAAGGAAGATCAAGATCCCTGTCAAAAAGATCAAAAAGCCACCAATCCCTGAAATAGTCGGTGATGGTGAACAAGAAGATAATCAAAGCAACCAGGGTTCTGCTAAACCCTCTCTCTCTTCAAATGAAGAAGAAGATCATTCTGGAGACGAACAGGATGATGACAAATACCAACAGTTGGAGGATCGTATGAAAGCTATGGAAATACAAAAAATACCTGGCTTAGATTTCAATGATCTGGGACTCGTGTCGGATGTTGTCATCCCTCCAAAATTCAAAGTTCCAACCTTTGCAAAGTATGATGGAGTTTCTTGTCCAAAACTACATTTGAGATCTTATGTGAGGAAGATACAACCTCATACAACAGATAACAAATTGTGGATTCACTTTTTCCAAGAAAGTCTGTCAGGTACACAACTCGAATGGTACTACCAGCTAGAAAATACCAAGGTTCATACTTGGGAAGAATTAGCTGCTGCTTTTTACAAACAGTACCAATACAATGCTGATCTTACACCCACTCGTACTCAATTGCGAGGCATGTCTATGGGACCAAAAGAAAGTTTCAAAGAGTATGCACAAAAGTGGAGAGATATGGCTGGAAGGGTTCAACCACCCTTATCTGATCGCGAACTAGTCGACATGTTCATGGGCACTTTAACTGGCCCATTCTATAGCCATTTGCTGGGAAGTTCATCATCAGGTTTCACTGACCTAATACTGACCGGAGAACGTGTCGAAAGTGGCATTCGAAATGGAAAAATTCAAGTAGGATCCTCCTCTGGTACTACAAAAAGGCCCATCAGAAATGAGGTCAATACAGCGCAAATTCAGACAAGTCACAAAAGTGATCAGCATCAATCTGTAGGGGCAGTTATGATCTCCGCATCTGCACCTCAAAAAGATCAACAGCCAAAATATACGCATCGACCAGATGCACCAAGAAGAACTTTCACCAAAATCAACATGCCAATCTCTCAGGCATTGCAGCACTTGCTTAAAGCGGATCTGATCACATTAAGGGGTCCTCCGAAGAATGTCAATACTTCTTCTCTGAATTATCGCCCTGATGCAACATGTGCCTATCATTCAAACTGTCCAGGACATGACGCAGATCACTGCTGGGCCCTGAAAAATAAAATCCAAGACATGATAGATGCTGGAGAAATTGAGTTCGATCCTCCAGAAACTCCAAATGTCATCACAGCACCTATGCCAAAGCATGACAAAACTGTTAATGCTATCATAGACACAGTTTACATTTATGATGTGAACGAAGTATCAATTCCACTCCTCGAAGTCAAAAGAAAGTTCATCCAAGCTGGTTACTTTCCAGGTTGTGATCCCGACTGCTTTTATTGCTCACGCCAACCCAATGGTTGTGAAAATCTAAAGATGGGAATTCAAAAACACATGGATCGCCGTATCATTATGTTTGAGAGGCTCCCTTCTATGGACATGTTGGGCAAAGTCTTTGCCAACGGGATAAGAATGGAAGACGTCTCAGTGATCTCCAGCTTACCATTCAAAATCTCTACCAAGGCTCCATTCAAACTTTCTGCTACACTCAAAGTGGCATCAGTAGTCATTGCTAGACCAACTCCATTTCCATACTCCTCAGACAAAGCTGTCCCATGGGGATATGACACTAATGTTTACATTCATGGAGTTAAGCAGGATCCCTCGACTAAAGAGGACGCAACACTAACTACTTCAGCTGTAAGTAACATTGCAGGCACTAGCAAGATCACGAGAAGTGGAAGAATCTTTTCACCAGAAATTTCTCCAAATATTGCTGCTAGTCCAATCCAGGTTCCAATTCCTATTCCAGATATCAACACTCGAGGCAAAGAGCCACTGATCGAACCAGTTCAAAATCCGGTAGAGATCACTGCTGAGGATCCATCAAAGCAAGAGATGGACGAAATATTGAAAATCATCTGCAAAAGTGATTACAATATTGTCGAACAACTGGGGCATACTGCTTCAAAAATCTCAATGTTATCTCTGCTAAAATATTCAGAAGCTCATGCTAAAGCTCTAATGAAGTTCCTTCAAGCTGCGCATGTGCCTCAAGAAATCCCAATCGACCAATTTGAGAATTGTGTCGCCAGTCTTACAGTGCCCAATGGTCTTGGTTTCTCTGATGTGGATCTAACTCCTGCTGGAAGAAATCACAACAAGGCCCTGCACATCTCTATCGAATGCAACGGCACCACTCTGTCTCATGTGCTAATAGACAATGGTTCCTCTCTAAACGTGTTACCAAAGGTAATACTGGAAAAACTTGACTTCAAAGGAGTTGTGCTACAACCAAGTGATGTGGTTGTAAGAGCCTTCGATGGGTCAACAAGAACGGTGTACGGAGAAGTTAAGCTCCCAATCAGAGTGGGCTCTCAAACTTTCGATGTTATCTTTTCCGTAATAGACGTTCTTCCAACATACTCCTGTTTACTAGGACGCCCTTGGATACATGGGGCAAACGCTGTAACTTCTACCCTGCATCAGAAGTTAAAATACCCAGTAAAAGGAAAGGTTGTCACAGTCTATGGCGAAGAAGAATATATGGTCAGTCACTTGAGCAACGACAAGTATGTTGAGATGGAGGGCGAATCCATCGAAACTCCGTATCAAGCTTTTGAGGTTGTATCTCCAGATATCTCTACCACCAAGCATATTCCTGCTACTCCAGCTACAACTATGGCTTCTCTCAAAGATGCCAAAGCCATGATTGAACAGGGTGATCGCACAGTATGGGGACAACTCCCTGATATACCCTACAAGTCCGACAAGCTAGGTCTGGGCTATAATGGTGAAAATCAAAAGAATGATCAAAATCCTCGCTCTGAAGGGTTAATATCACACTTCGCCAGCCAAGAAGTAAACGCCATTGATGATGAAGGGACATACTTGAACCACATCATTCAGCCATATCCAGACGAAATTCCACCCATTACCATGGGAATGTGGGATGCTGTGGGAGGACCAAATGACGGTTACAACTACCAGTATATCACACCTCAGAATTCTTACATTGCTCTGGAAGATCTTACTCCAACAGAAGAGGGTAATCAAAATGACGGAAGTATCACAAGTCCCGTCACTCAGCAATATCAAAATCCACCCAAAGAAGTATGGGACACGCTAGGAGAACCCAGCGGCAAATACGACTATATGGTGAAATATTCCGCTCCTCCGAGCTTTTCAACTCCCATCAAAGACATTGTCCCGACTGGATGGGACGAACAGTACGACGACAACTTCGCTCTTGAAGAAGCCAGGAAGATGCCAAACAACGAAGGTTATTTTCTGTCACAGTACACTCCTTATCAGGATGCACAAGTCTCTATTCAAAACATCATTCCTACTGCATGGGACGGCCTTATCGAGCATCTCGCTCAGCCAATAGAGGGACCTCCACCTGGATTCTCATATCCAACAAATCATCCAACTTATCCTGAGGAATTACCTACGCATTTTCCCACTAGCGGAATCAATGCTACGGAAGACGAAAAGAACAACTGCAACTGGAACAGCTGGGTGCTCCCTGCTAACAACGGTGGATTGAACAACTGGAAAGCAGAGGATGTGATCTCCTTTGATCAGGAGTAAATGCCATTTCCTGTTTTCTTTGTGTATATTGTGCAAAGATAAAAGTGGTTCCTGAACAATCGAACCATGAGCTTGAAAGCCGTGTGCCTTAGCACAACGGTCCTTCTATAAAAAGGGTTTGTCATATCATGATTATGTGCATTCAGTAAAATCATGGGATGCTTGCATGTTCAAAATTTTGTGATCCTTTTTCTTTCTTTATTCGCTTTCAAATAGCTATGTTTTTCTCTTCATACACACTCACATATCTACCATGCAGATTCACATACACGCTGGATCCAGTCAATAACGACTCTGCTATTGCCCGTCATGACTTTGAAAATCCGATCTACCAAACTGAGGACGAAAGTGAGGAAGATTGTGAAGTGCCAAGAGAAATTGCAAGACTTCTAGAACAAGAAGAAAAAGCCATACAGCCTCATGAGGAGCCGATTGAGGTCATCAACTTGGGCAGTGACGAAGAAAAGAAAGAGGTCAGAATTGGGGCTGACTTAGAAAACAGTGTCAAGCAAAGACTGATTCAATTGTTGCAAGACTACGCCGAGATATTCGCCTGGTCTTATCAAGATATGCCTGGCCTTGACACGGACATTGTAGTTCATCGCCTGCCAATCAAAGAAGGAAGCACTCCGGTCAAACAGAGACTGCGAAGGAGTAAGCCTGATATGTCAAAAAAGATCAAAGACGAGGTTGAAAAACAATTCAATGCCGGATTCCTAAAAGTTGTAAGTTATCCTCCTTGGATAGCTAACATCGTGCCTGTACCCAAAAAAGACGGGAAAGTCAGAATGTGTGTAGACTACAGAGATCTGAACCGGGCAAGCCCTAAAGATGATTTCCCTTTACCGCACATCGATGTACTAGTTGACAATACCGCACAATGCAAGGTATTCTCCTTTATGGACGGATTCTCAGGGTACAATCAAATCAAGATGGCACCCGAAGACATGGAAAAAACAACCTTCACAACTCCCTGGGGAACCTTTTGTTACAAAGTAATGCCCTTTGGTCTAAAAAATGCTGGAGCTACCTACCAACGAGCAATGGTAACACTATTTCATGATATGATTCATCAGGAAATAGAGGTGTATGTCGATGACATGATCGCAAAATCCAACACCGAAGAAGAACATTTGAGTCATTTACACAAGCTGTTTGACAGACTCAAGAAATACAGATTGCGACTGAACCCGAACAAGTGTACCTTTGGAGTAAGATCCGGTAAACTCTTAGGTTTCATCGTCAGCAGTAAAGGTATTGAGGTTGATCCTGCCAAGGTCAAAGCCATTCAAGAAATGCCTATACCCCGTACCGAGAAACAAGTCAGAGGATTCTTGGGACGTCTAAACTACATAGCCAGATTCATTGCCCATATGACTCCTACTTGTGTGCCAATCTTCAAATTACTGAAGAAAGATCAAGTGGAAAGATGGAATGACAAATGCCAGATATATGCCGACAAAGTGCATGTACCTCCAGTTCCATTAAACGTTCTGACGGCTCCTTGGCCTTTCGCAATGTGGGGTATTGATATGATTGGAGAAATCAAACCTACTGCTTCCAACGGACATCGCTTTATCCTGGTCGCTATTGACTACTTCACAAAGTGGGTAGAGGCAGCTTCATATCCTTCTGTCACCAAGAATGTGGTAGCCAGGTTTATCAAGCACAATCTCATTTGTCGGTACGGCATCCCCGAAAGGATCATCACTGACAATGGCACGAATCTAAACAACAAAATGATTACTGAACTCTGCACGCAGTTCCAGATCAAACATCATAATTCTTCTCCATATCGACCAAAGATGAACGGCGCTGTCGAAGCCGCCAACAAAAACATCAAGAAAATCATACAAAAGATGACAGTAACCTACAAAGACTGGCATGAGATGTTACCTTTTGCTCTTCATGGTTATCGCACATCTGCGCGTACTTCAACAGGGGCAACTCCATTCTCGTTAGTCTACGGTATGGAAGCAGTTCTCCCAATCGAAATCCAGATTCCTTCCTTAAGGATCATGAAAGAAGCCGATCTAGACGAAGACGATTGGATTCAAACTCGATTCGACCAAATACACTTGATCGATGAGAAAAGACTTGCAGCTATCTGTCATGGCCAGCTATACCAAAAGCGCATGATCAAAGCATTCAACAAGAAAGTCAAAAGTCAAGCATACCAAACTGGTGGCTTGGTTATCAAACGCATCATCTTACCACAAGGTGATCCCAGAGGCAAATGGACCCCCACCTACGAGGGACCATTCATAATCAAGAAAATATTCTCCGGCGGTGCCATGTTGCTTACCACCATGGATGGCGAGGATTTCCCACACCCTGTGAATGCGGACATAGTCAAAAAGTACTTTGCTTAAAAAAAAAATACAGCTCGCTAAGTTGAAAACCTGAAAGGGCAACTTAGGCAAAAATGAGCGTCTCGGTGGATTGAAAACCCGAAAGGGCGATCCAGGCAAAAATTAGAGACAAAACAAATACAATCCCGGTAGGCTGAAAACCTGAAAGGGCAGCCTAGGCAAAAATTAGGGAATAAAGCATACAACTATGTCCCGCTCAGCTGCCTACTCACCGACAAGGTTCAACACCTCAAAGACACCGATCAGTCCAATCACTTTCTTCCAACAAGTGAGGGATGAGATGCTCGAAGACAGATTGGCAATAGCAGAATTGAAACTTGACTGGATCGTTCTCACATAGCTATTTCTTTTCATAAATACTTTTCAAAACTTTCTGACAATTTCCTACTTCTAGGATTGTTGTCTCCCTATACTAATCCGCCTATCACGGCACCTTTTCAAAAATCAATGCAGCTTATAACTAACATTTTCATTTTTTCTGTTTTGAATACGCGAGCATCCCAATGATATTTTGAATGAACATATGCATTTGAATATGATTGATGTTTACCAGGAAAAACAGGAATAGCATTCCGGACATGTCCCAATTATTTGGACATTATCCTAAACCAGCATCAGAAGGAAGTTTCCCCAATGGAGACACATTCCTCAACAAATCCCTCAAAAAGATTTTTCTTTCGAAAGAAGTCTTATTCCCCAGCAGGGTTGTTCCAGATTACTGTCTTCAGAAGGTGTGATCTCCGCACCCAAACTTGGTCAGATAGTGCATCGGAGGATTATGCATCTTCCTCATTCCCACTCCAAAGGGCGTCACAGTCCGAACTCTCAAAACTACTGTTCATCCCCGAGCAGTAATCAAAGATCCTTCAATAGAACATCCTGGTTCTCAAAGAATTTCCCCAACCCAGGGTACTCAAGCGAGACAGAAGATCATCAACAACCACGATGCCTTCACTTCCAAATGGCTAGCAGGGATTTATTTTCCCAATCACAATGCCTTCATTTCTTGACGACTAAGCTGGGATTTATTTTCCCAATCAGGAGCTTGACACGCTCTAAGCTGCATAAACCATGCATCACATTCACACTCATATTCACATTCACAATCATGCATCATACGCATATTCATACACAACATAACTTGCATATTTCTCCTCTAGCTCGAGGATCTCATATCATACATGCATCATAGACATCGCATATTATTAACTTGATTTTTCAGGTAGACAGATGTCTTCAGCAAAGATGTTCTCACTCACATGCAGTGTTCATCCTGAATCTTATTCAGACAAGCAGTCCTTTCAGATACAATCAAACCAAAGATTCACTCTGAAGAACTCTCATTCTCAACTCATTTATCATCTAACATTTCAGATCTAAGGCGATACCTCCGACGGTTCCAGAACGATCTAGCATTTCAGATCTAAGGCGAAACCTCAGACGGTTCCAGAACGATCTAACATTGCAGATCTAAAGTGATACCTCAAACGGTTCCACAATGATCAACTTTCAAATCCTTCATCAAGATATAATCAACAGATTCATTCTGATGAACAAACCATCAACACATTGTCCAGGTGGCATCCGAAAGCCCATCTCAGGTAATGTTTCAATCTGCCAACAACATTTCACAGACAACATTCAAATGCAACTTCCAACATCTCTGCTGATCAAGGTAAGTGCAAATTTTCAGGGCATCTATTTATTCAATCATCTTCTACCCTCAGATTTCAGACAATCTCTTCAGGTTTAAGAAGATTGAATAGGGGCAACTGTTATACCCCAAAATTTGCCCACTTCTTTTTTCAGGAAAGTTTCAATATGAAAATTAAGAGTCTCATATAAACATGGATTTTTTCAAAATATCCTGACATATGAAGAACTTGGTTTTCAGAATTTTTCTTACACAGTAACTTGGCTTACAGTGGAATTTATTCTTACGCAAACGCCAAATACTGTTCTTTACTTCACAAATACTATTTATTTATTTTACAGATAAATAGTACTAACACAGTTCATGCAGGGTTAAATCTTTTTGCAGGCGCAAAAGCAGGAAACTCACACTGTACTGGTAACAATTGTTTTTGTTTTCCCACTAACTTTTGTGCTATATTCCATTATTTTCAAAATCTTTTCAAATCTATCCTTTCAAATTCAAATCTCAACTTTATTCTATCCATCTCTCTTTTCCCAACAATACCTTACACTTTCTTTCAAATCTCACTTCCATTCAAATTTCCTTTTGTACGGAATCACATCATTCCCCAACGTCTCTATCATCTTTCCATTCTATAAATACCTCTCCTTCTTTTCACAAATCTCACATCAAATTCTAAATCATCTTTCAAATTTCTACTTCATCATCCATTTTCTTTCTTCTTTCCTAGCAAGAATGGCAAAATGGATAGAGACACTGTTTCTTACAGTCATCACCATTGCTACGGTGATCATGACTTTCTTCTGCCTACACAGTCCTGAGAAGTGTGGACCTGCAATGGTTGCATTCCCAATCCTCTACATGTTATTGATCATAGCATGGTTCATCAACCGTCATTTTTAAAATTTGTCGTGTTTCTTATTTTCTTAAACGTACCGTTTATTCGTCGTACTTTTCAATATAGTATGTAATATTTATACTGTCAGTATTAAATGTTGTACTAATTGTCATAATATTGCTTAATTACTAAGATAATATTTTGTGTATTTTCTGCCAGTCAAATATTTCTATTTCTGTGCATTAAATAATTTTCAGGTTATTATCGGTAATTTTGCCCGCATACCGTAAATATCAGTTATTTATTATGTTTCTGTTTTCTAACAAGTCATGTAAATAAATTTTCATGCTTCACACCAAACAAAAACAAAAATAACAACAAAAAAAAAAAAAAGAAAATTAACTTTGACGGTTGATTTTTCACTTTAACTGCTGCTTCAGTACACGAACAGTCGGTTGACAGACAAACTGCAGACAGTACAATTCACAGTGATTTGTACAATCAATCAAATCAATCATTCACAATTCAAATTTCCAAGATTTTTGTGTTAGAAGTCTTCTGAATATCACATGATTAGCAGAAACTCAACACTGCACAAAAATCAGGTACGCTTAACTGCCTCCTATACAGACAGTCCCTAATCAGGGTTTTTCTTGTTTTAACAGGAGCAACAAGTTTTGAGAGCTCAAATGGATTTCATATACATCCATACATCTCAAAGTACCATCATACAAATTTTCAAACTTCAATTCACTCAGACGCACCGTCAGCAGCTCAAACAGTCAACAGACGACCCGTTTGACCAAAAAAGTCAACTGACAGTCAAAAATGAAATTTTTTGTCAAAGTCCATATTTTGTCAAAGGATTCAACATTTGATCATTGGATGATCACAATTCATCAAGGAAAGATCAAAAATCAACAAAACCCTAAGATTCAAAATTAGGGTTTTTGCCTGAAAAGTCAACTCAACTTTGACTGATCATAACTCTCTCATCCTTCATCCAAAAAATGTCAACCAAAGCTCATTTTGAAGGAAATTCAATTATCTTTCAAATGCAATTGATCCCATGGTCATAGCATTCACCATTTGAAAAATATGGCCAAAGACATTACAGGTCATTTTCAAAGTCAACAAAAAGACACTTTTTTCAAATGGACACACAAGGAGAACCAAAAATCATTTTGACATGAGACCAAAGACATTGGTTAGAGGACTCTTTGAGGTTTCCAAAAAGTGCAAGATCTCCTTCATATGACAAAAATTGAAGGATTTACACCTTGTTGAAGTTGGCTAAATTTTGGGAAAATGCATGAAATCAACATTGCTCAAAAATGTTTTTTTTCCAAAAGATGCCAAGTTTTTATGGTCCAAACATCTTTGCCATGTTACTATGGGCCTCCCACGACCAAGACAAAGCCCACATCTATATTATCCATTTTTGACATAATTTTATCTTATTTTAAGATTAAAATTAAAGGAAAATTGCATGGATAATTGGTGGCTTGATCTCCAAGCATGACTCACCTCCAAAGTCTTCAATTTTCTGCAGAAGATTGATGCCCAAGGCAAGAGTATTGAATGTAGTCAAGGCTTGGTCAAAAATTCAAAGTTTTTTATTATTAAAGAACCAAAACTTTCAACAAAGGCAACCAAGTTTCTTGCTTCACTTCCAAGCAGCCTTTGGGCTATAAAAGGAGTAGCATACCTCCACAACAAGGACACACGAAATATATCAAGGCATAGTCAAGAAACTCATCAAAATTCTCTCAAAATTCCATAACTTTGTAAAATTCAAATTTCATTCTCCAATCAATATTAATACAAATCAAGCTTTTTAATCATCTTCTCCAACATCATAGAGTAAGATTAAACTCTTAATACAAGCACATGAGAGTCGTATAAGACATTCAAAGTTCTTCATGTACATATGCCTTAATTTTCGTTTTCATATATACAATTAATATCAATGTAAACTAACCATTCTATCATGCTCATAAGGTCCCATGTAGATGATCTGGGTCTTAACATGCCAACTCCCACGTGAAAATTAGCCTATACCATTAACCATTGAACATGAGTGTTCATACTTGAATCCTTTCGAATCCATAGTTACAAGGCTTGAATTGAAAAACTAACACCACCATCGTGTTCAGGAGACAATTTTAAGTCAGTCTGGGTCCTTTTCTTTTTCGTTCACGGCTGTTTTTGTAGGTTTTCAAAAAGCATGGAAATCTGAAGGAAAATCCGCAGGAAATTCCATAAGTAAATCCGCAGCTAATTTCGCAGGTACCAAGGAAGAAGATGATGAATAGTGGCGCTGAAATTTTGACCGCTTGCGTGGCAATTTCTAATCATCCCATTCGCTGGTCAAAAAACGTGGACCCCACGTTGAACCCTTGACTTCAGCATGATCACATGTTGAACCTCAAACCATGTGCATCATGTATCCACGCATCTGGGCCTTTGATCTCCATCAGTTCTTCATCCAACGCGCCTGATCCAGCAATCTACACCATGCTCCCTCAGTCAACTTCCACACTGAATAAGTATCCTTTTTATATTTTCTATTTTATTTTATTTTTATTGCAAAAATAATTAAAAATAGTTTTAAATTCCAAAAAATTCCCCAAAAAATATTTTAAACTTCTAAAATAATATATTATTTTCTGAAATAAAAATATTTTATTTTTCTTCAAAATTTCAATATTTTTCATAATTAATTAGTATGTATTTATATATTTGCTTATTAATTATTTTAATTAGTCAAAAAATCATAAAAAAAATTGTTCTTTGTGTTAAATATTGTTTATATATCATAAACTAATTTTGTACATATTTAGGATAATTTTATCATTAAGTCTTAATTATTTGTGTAATTATTTATATAATTATGTTTTGATTAACTTAAAATATCCAAAAACAAATTTCAAAAATTCCAAAAAAATTAGTTTTGTTCTAAAATCAATTAACAAACATTTTGTACATATTTTTAAACTTATTTGCTAGGTTTAATCATATTTCCATCTTTTCTTTATTTTAAATTAATTAATAATGCATTAATTATATTTAAAATAAATCACAAAAATACAAAAATATGCCTTTTATTTCTTGCAATTTAAAATTCCTAGATAAATGTATAGGATGTCAAATTCATGTAAATAGGCTAGTTTACATTTCCCGCACAATCGATGTAATAGCGTAGATTTACTTTCTGCACTTTACATTTCCGCATTTTAATTTCCAGCACCCATATAAACTGCGTGTATGTCAAAGATAAAACTGAACTGTCAGATCACTAACTTCAAAGATAAATATCTGAATTCAATCACAATCACATTTGCACCTCCTAGGGTAACCCCTTTTCACTCTTTTCAAAATCAAAGTTACATTTCTACTGTTTCGAGTACAAAATCGAACCTTTTGTTTATATCCGACGAATGGATAGATTTTTAAAGGGAACAAGGATAAAGACCTCCTAACTCAGGGTAGACCTCCTAGTTTGCTTGCTCAAAATCAAAACAAACAAAATTCTCATACACTGTTGTTTTTTTAAAACGAATTTTCCAAAAGACAATATTTTGTATACATCCAAACACGGATCATTACAAAATTAACGATCTTTTCAAAACATCTTTCGAAAGATAAACAAGCATTTGTATATATCCGCACAAGGATCATTACAAATTCTATTTGCAAAGGTATTTCAAAAACACAGGTAAAGCATTCCGAATCAATTGAAAAGTAAAGCAAATGAGCTAAGCAAACTAAAGAGCCCATGGATAACCATGGATACAAAGGGTGCTAACACCTTCCCTTTGTATAACCTACCCCCTTACCCAGAATCTCTCAAAGGTCTTTTTTCTGTTTCTTTTATAAACCTTTCCTTCATTGGATAAAATAAAAGGTCGGTGGCGACTCTGTAAACTTTTTCAAAAGTGACGCGAAAGCGTCCGATCGACAAAAAAGAGTCAGTTCACGTATCCCACCCACGGAGGGGTATGGCCCGAAAGGACGGTCCACAGGCATGTCCTAATCAAATCCAGGAATGGTAGTCACTATAATACTGGGGGAAATATTCAAGGCATCCATGCCTTCCCGCAATTCCGATTTCACAAAATCATATCCCCACAGAGCAATCCTCCAGAACATGTCTTCCAACACTCTTATCCCAACAAAGACATGGCTCCTCAACATAGTTCACATCTCTATTTTCTCTTTATCCCCAATCAGGGTACATCAAGTTACTGATCATCCCCAAGCAGAAATTATAAATCCCCAGCTGAGCATCTTCAAGACGAAATCAGACATCAAAATCACGAAGACATGGAGATTTATTTTTTCGACTAAAACAACATGGATCATAATCACATACCATATGACACAAACATATTCATGCATTGCATACATAACTTCATAATAAATTCATGCATGACATACAAAATTTCTCATTTATTTTGAGAGACTCATTACATAACACATGCATCATGACATAAGAAAACTAACCTTTACTTTTCAGGATATTACTGTCTCTACTTTCAAGAATTAAGTCGATACCTTTGACGGTTCCTTAATGATCTATCTCCAGAGTTAAGTCGACACCTTTGACGGTTCCTTAACAACCTTCCAGAATTAAGTCGATACCTTTGACGGTTCCTTAATGATCTATCTCCAGAGTTAAGTCGACACCTTAGACGGTTCCTTAACAACCTTCCAGAATTAAGTCGATACCTTTGACGGTTCCTTAATGATCTATCTCCAGAGTTAAGTCGACACCTTTGACGGTTCCTTAACGACACACTTCAGATATAAGTCGACACCTTTGACGGTTCCTTATACAATCTATCTACATATCTGAGTCGATACCTTTGACGGTGCCTCAATGATATGCTTCAGATATAAGTCGACACCTTTGACGGTTCCTTATACAATCTATCTACATATCTGAGTCGATACCTTTGACGGTACCTCAATGATATGCTTCAAAGTTAAGTCGACACCTTTGACGGTTCCTTAACAACCCACATCAAGAGTTAAGTCGACACCTTGGACGGTTCCTTAACGACGTATTTCAAATTTAAGTCGATACCTTTGACGGTTCCTTAAATAATCCAATTCCGACTTGAGTCGATACCTCAGACGGTTCCTCAACATTCAAAGACTAAAAACAGAAACCTCGCAACAATCAATACTCCAACAACTACCAGATGGCATCTACAAGCCCATCTCCGACAAAAGTCCCTCCTTCAGCTAGGGCAAATTTCTTGGTATTCTAGTGTTCAATCATCTTCCACCTTCAGATACCGACCGGCATACAAACCACTCTACATCTTCAGGTTTAAGATAATTGAACAGGGGCAGCTGTCATACCCCAAAATTTGCCCATACTATTTCTCCTATTCAAGTTTCAAATCCATATGCAAAGCTCCTATACAAATTCTCCTATACAAAGTTCTGAACTAGGGTTTGGTTCTTTCAAAGGAAAATCACTGAATCAATGGCTCAAGGTGGTTCCATAGGGTCAAAAACATCCCAAAGAATCTCCATGTAAAGTTCCAAGCCAATCAGAGAAAGTTGAGTCCCTCAAATCTTGATTAGGGCAACAATCGACTCTCAAGGGCAAAATAGTCATTTCAGGTCAATACACAGTCAAAATTCAAGATCGTTGGTCAGCAACATCCCCTTAACCCTAAAATCATCATTTGATCAAGGGTTGATCATGATGATACAAGGAAAGATCAGAAAAGTCAAAAGCCAAAAGTTACTATTTCGGGCATGAACTGAAAAAGTCAACCAAACTTTGAAAATTCACCAAATATTCATACTTCATCAGAAAAATTCCCACCAAAGCTCATTTTAAAGGGAATTCATTCCTCTATCCAATGGTCCAAGAAGCAGAGCTCATAGGTCAATGGTTTAAGAGATATGGCTTCATACATTATAGGTCCTTTTCAAAAGACAACAAACAGTCATTTTTTTCAAAAGGACACACAAGGAGAATGGAAAATGATTTTGATATGAGACCAAAGACACTGGTTAGAGGACTCTCTAAGGTTTCTAAAAAGTCTTAGAACACTTCCATACCTTAAAAAATGAGGGAGATATACATTGTCAAAGTTGGGAAAATTTGAGGGAGAAAATATGAAATCAAAAGCCTCAAATTGATTTTTTGTTGCGAAGAGGCCCAAGTTTTATGGCCCATTCTTGCTTCCCAAGTCATGTAGAAGATCCAAGACCAATGCCACGAAATTTTGAACATTATTTGATTTTTTATTGAATTTATATTCATTAAAATATAATTTAAATCAAGTAAATCAAAGAAATTTGAGAAATTTGATTTAGTTATATTTTCCAATCATATTTAATCATCAATAATGTCTTATAATCAGGTAAAATTCGTGCATAGAGAATTGGAATCAAAAAGATTGGAATTGAGCAATCTTAGAAAGAATCCATAATCAATTTCAATCAAATTTCAATCTTTGATTCTAGGGAGATTTGATACAAGATTGTTACCCTAATACAACCTCTATAAGTACACAAACCATGTAGACACAAGCATTGGACGAAAATCTGTCTCAAGAACCCTTAAATCCGAGCACTCAAAAGTCAAAAACTCCAATTCGTTCTTGAAGATTGGCACCGAATCAAGGAATTTTAAGGATCCAAACGCATTCCTGGACATCTCTTGAAGCTATCCCAGCCATTACCAACAAGCAACGCACGCAGAATCGTCACATAACACATCACGGTTTGCACTCGTTTTTCATAAAGTCGTTTACCATGATTGATGCATTCTCATCATGTTTAAATCACATACATATGTTTGTAATGATCCTTATATTGTTTCTGGACCGTTTACTTTTAGTTTAGTCACAGGTAAATGGACATGCCATTGTTAGGGTTCATAAACCTTGAATTTGGGGATATTATTTACAGGCCGAGTTTATCCAAATTGATTGCCTTAACGTGTTCAGGGGGCGCGGTTTGTTGGAATTGGGTTAATGTTGGTGGTGTATCTTGTTTCTATGGCGTGTATGAAAATTGCAGGGTTTAACTATGGTAAAAATCGCAGCAAAGGGATAGCAGAATCGTAGCTAAATTCTTCTCAAATATGGGACGACGATGAACAGTGTCCGGCGCGTAAAGACTGGTTTGAATTGTCTTTTGAATTATTATTGAATATATTATTTACGAGTGTTGTCTTTAACAGCGAAACGTCAATGGCTTAGTGGCAAGCATGTGAGGGCGCTAGGGTTTAAACGGGGGTTCGAACCCCGCTGAAGACTCTCTTTATTTTTTTAACAAATATGTGTTACAGTTTGTTTGTGGATCCTGTGCCCTTCCTCCACGCGTGACCATGGTGTACCCACGTCCATCAGCTCTCAGATCGTTCCCAATGCCAATCCAACGAATAGGAAAACGCAGGCGCATCATAGATCTCCAGGGACCTGCCTCACCATATTACAAGCTAAGAATTTTCCTTTTTTTTATTCTTAATTACACAAACTATTTTTTTATTTTGTTACATATTTGTTTATATGTTGGTATTTTTTATCTTCTTCTCAATAAAATTTTTATTCTTAATTCCTTTTTCACAAAAAGTATTAAAATAATTAATTTTTTTTTATTAACCATTTTAATTGATTTAAATTATTTAGATAACTTAATTACTAATATTTTTATTGGTTGATTAAGTTACGTGATTAGGGTTAGACTGTTTGATCGAAATTTTATTTTCGCCTCACCGATTTAATTAATTAGGTTGAAAACTAATAATTAATTAATTTGGCTTTTTATTTATTCTATTAGCTATGGCTAACTTGCGCCCTAATTAGGGTTACGAGAATTTGCCCTACACTAAAAATCTTCTTCTTCTGTGCCTTTTTCAGGGTTATCTTTTCAAACGCCTTCCGACTACGCGCCTGATTCAAAAGCCAAAGTTAAGTACTCTGTTTAATTTAACTTAGATTCTATTTGGTTTATTTTTAGAATTAGGGTTTGTTCCGCCTTCATCCTTTCCTGCCTTGTTTCTTTTCAGGGTTAACCTTAAAGGCGCCCTATCAACCATATCAGATCAAATCAGAGCTAAGTACCTTGCCTACTTTATTATTTTAAATTTGTTTTTTTTCTTTATTTTAGGGTCAATTCCGTTCGCCTTTGAATTAGCCATACACTCACTATTTGTCTATTGATTTGCATTTTCAGGGTTATTGATCGCCAAAGCGTCGAGTTTGGTAACCCTAAACCCTGTTTTCCTGTTTTATTATTACTTATGTCAAACCCTGATTAAGGGATCCGCTGGTTACAATTTCCCGCCCCCGTATTTTGTTATATTTGCGTGGTTAGTAATTTAGGGAGTGCAAGATTGTAATTAACCTAGAATTACTAATTACAAGATAAATAACTGAATCGAATCACGTGATTGGTGCACACACGCACGCTTTTGGGTAACCCCCTCTGTTGCCTTGTTGCCTGTTGCCTTGTGTTTTTGCAGAATAAGCCATGTCCCTCGAATACGAGGATACCTCAGCCTGTTGCCTCGATAATTAAAAGGTCATGAGACCCTAAAATGATGCTGCCTTCGATACACAATATGACCTCGACCCTCGGAAGTTGCCTACGAAAAAAGGCTGAGGTATCTTCTGGCTACCTACGAAAAGGCTTATTCTGATCCTTACCTTAGACTACCTGCCCTTCTATGGCATGGGACAGTCTTATGGCAAAGGATGTTTCGATGACTCTTCTACCTCCAAACGAAAGGCTTCCTGCCCTCTTATGGCAAGGATAGACCCTTTCATTCTGAAAGGCTAAAAAGAGACCTATCATCTGAGTTTAAGGTAATTGCCCCTAATTGCCTTGCAATGCTCATCTTTAATATTCTTTCTCACAATTCTTCGAAAACTGGCTATGCTCATTTACGAGCTAAAGTCCACTTTTTTCTTTCATCTACTTTTTTTCTAAACAAACGAGCAAGCAAAGCAATTAAGAGCCCATGGAAAACCATGGATGCAAAGGGTGCCTTACACCTTCCCTTTGCATAAATTACCCCCCGAACTTAGATTTCTTTAAAAAGGTTTTTTTCTGTTTCTTTTTGCCTTTCCGAATTTGTTTGGATAAAATAAAAGTCGGTGGCGACTCTTGCTTACCGCGACATTTCGATCGATAAAAAGTCAGTTCACCGTATTACACCCAGCTAGTAGGGACTTTGAAGAGATTCGCCTTGTGAGGTCCTTATGAAATATATACTATGGGTGGCTTGCCCCTAGTAATCATAAACTTAAGGTGATGCCCCTGACTGATCGGGAAGTAGCTTCAGACCCACTTGGGTGCATTCCCTTGACTGTTTGGCATTATTGAGAGATTTTTGGAATCTTGACTTGATTGCCCCAGATTGATTGGACAAAGCACATGATGCCTCTAGTATTCATTGACTTCTAATCAACTTAGTCAGATGTAAAAGATGCTGCTGCTGAAGTGGTTTCGTCAGTCGGGATGACTTTTAGTCATTAGTCGTACTCTGTGCAAATTCTTTCTGATTCTAACATTTGAAATTATGTAGCAAAATGTGTTTAATAATGAATTCATGAGATGCAATGCATATGTCTGTCTTGTTTTTTATGAAAAACATTAAAACAGGAGATGTAAATGCGTGATGTTTGTAAAAACGAAATATCAACTCAGCATTTGTGGTAAACCTTAAGGGAGTCAGGATACCTTTTTGGTGATAGTATGCTTTCGAACTAACCATGCTTCAGTTAGGACTTTCAAGGGTTGTAACGTGGCTTGGTTCACGGTTTAAGAAACAAAGGATAATGGCTAAAAGTTTATTTGTACCCATCCCCATCTTCGTGATGTTCTTCGATCCTATGCTCTGTTAACTTTCCGTTTAAGCCCTAGCGGAACTTGAAGTCGTAACATCGACGTTTGGTGATGGTTAGAGTAATGGAAGTGTATTTGGATAGGCATTCATCCTTTTTGTAATATTGTTGAGGATTTGTAACAACCTCTCTTTTTTTTTACTTTTTTTATCCCTACCTTTTGCCTGAACTGTTTATTTTGAGATTACAGTCAGCATGATGTTTGGCTTTTTGATAAGTCTCCTTCATAGGTTTTTTGACTTAATAATTTTTCTTTTTCTTTTGATAAATGTTGACCACCTGACTTGATGGTTGCGGGAACCCATCATAAATTGTGTAGAAGAAATGCTGGCATAACTAAGTTAACTGAGTAACTACCCTACCCCATGTTATGATTAAGGGTTTTAATCTGTATGAGAAAAAAAACTTCTACTTCTTAGGCTCAAAGTGGTTGATGAGGGATTAACATCCTTATATCTCCACTGTTTAGGAATTGAAGCAATGCCTGTATATAGTCAGCATAGTTCGTTCAAAAGCATACTATATGAAGTTGTGTTATCATTTTCGTCATCCTCCCTCAAAAGGCTTACAGCTAAGCAGGAGTTGAGTATCACAAAATAAAACAAAGTGAAAACACAGTTTAAATAAGTGATAGCAAAATGATTAATTCAAGACAAACATATGCAATGCACTAATGACAATTATTAACAGATAATGTCTATCATGAGTCGAATGTTTAAACAAACAGAATAGAAATTGCAAATGAAAGTAGAACTAATGATCCAAAAGTGCCTCCTTCTAGCCCCCCACAACATTAGCAATCTTGTTGTGATTAGGCATGGGAGCAGTGATTACGTTAGGAGTCTCAGGAGGATCAAATTCAATTTCCCCAGCATCGATCATATCTTGGATCTAGTTCCTCAATGTCCAGCAACTATTCGTATCGTGACCAAGGCTATCAGAGTGATATGCACACCTCACATTGGGATTATAGCTTCGAGCAGAAGTACTAGGATTCTTAAGGGGATCCTTTAAAGTGATCAGCTCTGACTTAAGATTTGAGATTTGAGGAATTGTATCGATAATAATGTTGTGTATAATGAGAAGTATGTGATGAATATTATGATTTTATATGAATGGTGGTGCATATTGACTAGTCGTGGTCACATTTATTTTGTTACTGTGTCATGTATTCATGGCATATATAAGGACTTTTAGTCCACTGATGTTTGCAGGATGATTTGTCTAATGATGGCCTCAACCCCATAGCGTGGATTGAGTGCAATATTGCTCTGGTTCTAATCGGGAATCGATCCTATTGGTGGGAATCTTTAGAGAATGATGATTGAGTCATTAGTAGAGTTTTAGTACCACATGCATGAGTCAATTGATGATGCGTTGCATTCTTTGTGGCATTACATACTGGTTAATTAAGTGATGATTTAACGATGTGCGAATAAATGGTGTTGTATTATGATTGTGATTTTTTTACATGATTATGTTGTGAATGGTTTAGTGATGTGAAAAGGTGAGTACATATGTGTAGTATGATGATTTACATGTATGTGATCTTTGATGATTGTGGTGTATGTACTATATTTATTCCTTATGTCTTTTACAATAATTATGAATTACTCACCCTTTCTACTTGGAAACGTTTAAGCTTAGAGGATAGCTTTAGTGTGCATAAATTTACTTCTGTCGAATGAGAGGGTGTTACTCTGATACGTAACATCGGGGTTGAGGTCGTTTGATTGGAACAATTCTGTTCTTTTATTTATTTTGAGATTTTGAACTACGTGCTATGATATTTAAGATGTTTTGAACTATGAATTGCGTTGCAAGAAGTTGATTTATCGTTATTGTCATTAAAGAAGTATTGGCTTTAAATAATCTACAAACTCGTGTTACGGAGCAGGACATTTTTTGTTATGATGTTTTTATGAAGATATGACACCCTTGAAGGTGATTATATTTTTTTTGTATTTTTGTAAAAATATATATACGCATTTTATGTGGGTTTTAGAAGGGTGTTACAATGTACACAAATGCTCAGTCCTATCTTTGACATCATTCAAAACATCTAAAAGGATAGTGCACTCACATACTCCCCCTTTTTTATGATGGCAAAACTTATAAAGTATTTGTTGCCTTGATCACAACTCCCCCTAAATATATTCATCTTCCATTTAGCACGTAAAAAGACTTTGTTCTTGCATAGCTCCCCCCCCCCCCCCTTGACATCATCAAAAATAGAAAAAGGCCTTACAAACATCTAGTAAAATCACATATAACACATATAAAACACTCAAAGGCGTTGCAAATACTAATGAATCCACAATAATTCCACTCACATAGAATGACATTAAGGTGAAAATTCATAGACATAAATAATAAACAATTCAAACAAAGCCACCACTAGTTTATTACAAACATAACATTGCCCGAGAAGAATTCCATAAACCAAATACATAAACACAACGAGTCATACAGTCCAAAAAAAATAGAGATTAAAGTCATTACAAACTAAATGAAAATAAAATGACATTCATGCAACATAAGATGATATCTTTTATCCACTAAACAAGCTAGTTAGTGTTCATGACTGTTGCACCCCAAAATTTGCCCATTTATTTATACCCATTTGGCTCTCACACCACATTCATGTGCATATCTCATTTAGGCCATCTAACATTCATACATTCATTAATCAAATAACTTTGCATTGGATCAAGGATCTTGGAAGTTGGGGTTTTATACGGTCATTCATGGTGGACTTTTTCTCCTAAAGCTACAAGGTTTTCCTCTATGAATATTTACCAAAAATCAAACAAATATTAAAGAGTTTCTCATTTGAGTGTTTAAGTTTGTCAAGGTTCATCAGTAAAGTTTAAATTAGATGTCAGGTTAAGAGATTTCTCTATACTTCAAGCCTTATCCTCTTCCTCTCAATTCTCCATCATCTTCATCTCCAATCAACCTCCTTCATCACCTGAATCACTGAAAAACCTCACCATTCACGTTCTGTCTTCAATAAACCTCAATCGCCTTCAATCTTCTCTTCCATCATCGACCTCCAATGCGTTCTTCAATCACCACCCGCCAACCAAATCTTCAACATCACGAACTCACCTTCATCAACAACGATCATCCTCATCGATCTACAACTCCAACGTCATCATCATCTTCAATCTGCAAACAACTGAAACTTCACGTATCAACATCAAATAACAACAATCACAACATCAACATCAATAACAGAAGACAGAGTTGGAGAGAATGTGAAGATGAAAGAGCTATTCGAGTCGAAAGAGATGAGAGAGGTGTCGAAGAATACGCCACCGTTTCAATCGGAGGAGAAGGAAAGCTCCGCCGTATGTTCATGAGGAGAGAAGAGATATGGGCGAGAGAGATCGATTCCTTGTTATTCGTCCATGGTGGCGCTCCGTCGAGGTGTCGTCGGGGATAGTGTACGTCGCCGCCGCGAGTTCAAGAGTATTGGGAGAGCTAAACGTGAATTGGGAACGTCACATATGGTGCAACCCTAATCCCTCTCCCTATTTTATTTATTCTTTGTTAATTAAAATTAAATAGAGTAATGACACATTTAATTAGCATGAAGTCCGTTTAAGCTGGATTAGTGCCATAGTTATGCTAATTGAACAAATTGAATAAAATCTGGTGTTGAATAATAATCTTGGGCTCCCTCACCGAACCACTGTTCATACCCCTCTTTTGTGAGCCCATGGAACTACCATTTGTGCCAAAAATCAACAAAAACATTCCATAGGTCCAGTAGACGAATTCGTTATAGCACCCCCTGTGGCCCATTATGCCATTTTTTGGTGGCTGAAAACTCAACAACAAAAAATATGATGGGCCATATCTCCATGGGCCCTGCGCCCTTAATGCTACCTGCACCATAATTTTCACTTAACCCCCCTGTTTTCATGTTTTGTAATTAGATTTAATTTTCTTTTAGTATTTTTCTCTCTAGTTTTTTTTTAGATATTAAAAACATATAAAAATCAGTAATAAAATTTGATAGTTGACTTTAGGATTAACTTTAGCTTTAGAATATTTCTCATGACAAAAAGAAACCATAAAAATACTAGTTTAGGCTTAGTAGCATTTAGGTTTTTTAGTACAATTAGGCTTGAATTAGAATTCCCTTAACTCTAAAAGCTCATAAAAATAGTAGTATTTTTTTTAGACTAATTTTGTACTAATACTTGAATTGCTTCTCTTTATGCTTTTGTATCATTTGCACTAATTTTGTACTAATTTTGTACTAATACTTGAAGTGCCATAGTTATGCTAATTGAACAAATTGAATAAAATCTGGTGTTGAATAATAATCTTGGGCTCCCTCACCGAACCACTGTTCATACCCCTCTTTTGTGAGCCCATGGAACTACCATTTGTGCCAAAAATCAACAAAAACATTCCATAGGTCCAGTAGGCCCATTATGCCATTTTTTGGTGGCTGAAAACTCAACAACAAAAAATATGATGGGCCATATCTCCATGGGCCCTGCGCCCTTAATGCTACCTGCACCATAATTTTCACTTAACCCCCCTGTTTTCATGTTTTGTAATTAGATTTAATTTTCTTTTAGTATTTTTCTCTCTAGTTTTTTTTAGATATTAAAAACATATAAAAATCAGTAATAAAATTTGATAGTTGACTTTAGGATTAACTTTAGCTTTAGAATATTTCTCATGACAAAAAGAAACCATAAAAATACTAGTTTAGGCTTAGTAGCATTTAGGTTTTTTAGTACAATTAGGCTTGAATTAGAATTCCCTTAACTCTAAAAGCTCATAAAAATAGTAGTATTTTTTTTAGACTAATTTTGTACTAATACTTGAATTGCTTCTCTTTATGCTTTTGTATCATTTGCACTAATTTTGTACTAATTTTGTACTAATACTTGAAGTGCCATAGTTATGCTAATTGAACAAATTGAATAAAATCTGGTGTTGAATAATAATCTTGGGCTCCCTCACCGAACCACTGTTCATACCCCTCTTTTGTGAGCCCATGGAACTACCATTTGTGCCAAAAATCAACAAAAACATTCCATAGGTCCAGTAGACGAATTCGTTATAGCACCCCCTGTGGCCCATTATGCCATTTTTGGTGGCTGAAAACTCAACAACAAAAAATATGATGGGCCATATCTCCATGGGCCCTGCGCCCTTAATGCTACCTGCACCATAATTTTCACTTAACCCCCCTGTTTTCATGTTTTGTAATTAGATTTAATTTTCTTTTAGTATTTTTCTCTCTAGTTTTTTTTTAGATATTAAAAACATATAAAAATCAGTAATAAAATTTGATAGTTGACTTTAGGATTAACTTTAGCTTTAAAATATTTCTCATGACAAAAAGAAACCATAAAAATACTAGTTTAGGCTTAGTAGCATTTAGGTTTTTTAGTACAATTAGGCTTGAATTAGAATTCCCTTAACTCTAAAAGCTCATAAAAATAGTAGTATTTTTTTTAGACTAATTTTGTACTAATACTTGAATTGCTTCTCTTTATGCTTTTGTATCATTTGCATGCTATTTTTGAATAATTGTTATGTAATTTTGTTGCTTAGCTTTTTGGCCATATTTTGGACCTACTTTGTTAATACCATTTTAATGCTCCTTTTAGAATCTAGTCACCGTGTTAACATTAGACTTCGACTAGAATAACAATCATTAGGCTAGAAAATAGGTTAGTCTCCCCTCTTTCATTCTTTTTCTTTTCAACTTTAAAACATTAACAAATAAAGATGCGAATCACATTAAGAAAGTGATAGAGAAATGAGTGGGATTCATTCCCTAATCTGTTTCTCAATCACTTAGTGGCATAGAAATGAGTGGGATTCATTCCCTAATCTATTTCTCAATCACTTAGTGGCATAGAAATGAGTGAGATTCATTCCCTAATCTGTTTCTCGGTCACTACTTAATGGGAGAGAAATGAGTGGGATTCATTCCCTAATATGTTTCTCGAACATTAATTAATGGGATAGAAATGAGTGAGATTCATTCCCTAATCTGTTTCTTGAACATTATATAATGGGATAGAAGTGAGTGGGATTCATTCCCTAATCTGCTTCTCGATCATTATACATTTTCATGTGATTCTAATCGCAAAGTAAATTCCCCTTAAAAAATACCCAACTAAAAACATTTAAAACACCTAATAAAGGCTCAAATTAAAACAAAGTAATGAAGTGGTGCGAAACCTTTTATTGGGTTTTGTTCATCATGTAGTTACATAAAAAACACAAACCCAAGTTCATTCTGCTGCTAAGAACAAGTTAAGTCCAGTCCAGAAATAGGCGTATAAGTCTCCAAAGGTCGAGCATCGTGGATTGTGACCTTAACCGCTGTTCAACTAAAAAACACAAAACAAATGGAAACTATGGAGCAGAACTACGGCGCTCTGATTCTTCTTAAGAGGATACGTAGGCATAGAGGCAACTCTAGCGAGCACAATAATTATTAAAAAACTTTAAGTTTAATCATGCATTGCATTAGTGATAGATACACCCTTTAGATAGAAACAAACATAGGTGGATACCATCGAGTACGATGGGCGTGAGGGGTGCTAGCACATTCCCCTTGCGTAACCGACTCCCGTGCCCTATTCTCTGGTCGAAAGACCTTGTTCTTGTTTTGAGTTAGGTTTTCTGATATTCCTTTTCCGCGATGGGATGAATATATTAGTGGCGACTCTGATTCCATTTTTCGCGGTAGCGACAACTGGCGACTCTGCTGGGGACGTGATAGACCTGTGCTGGTTCATTCTTAGCGAGTCGATCCTAGCCTTTGTTTGTTTGTTTGTTTATTGGGTGTTTTTCTTTGTTTGTTTATATGTTTGCATCATTTGTATATATGTTTGCATATCATGTTTACTTTCTGCTTGCATACCACGTTTACTTTCCGCATGCATCTGGACTATATTATGGGTCCCCGTGGGGGCCATATATTTTTTCTGCTTTGTTTTGCAGGTTGGGGGTTTGTGTGAGGTAAAAGGCCCACTACCCAGGCCAGTGATACTTAGGATTAGTGTGGATGCCCATGTCAACTCCCGTAGCGTTTGATACGATCGAGCTTGACATGGGGTACCACGACCAGGCGAGGTTCTTTCATGGAACATTGTGTCTGGCACGTTTGTGCCTCAAACACATTGTACCCTATGGGAATCGTTAACCCTGGTGACCATTAGGGACCACCTGTCCGTGTCTAGACTTCATACCCGGGAGATTGGGGTGGGACAGGATACTAGCCTTCATCATACCCAGATTTCTATATTGCAATCTGAAGCCGAAATTTTGAACCTGTATCATTCTGAAAGATCAGTATAATTCAGATATCCAGATTGCGAGACGTTAAGTCTCACCACTTTGCATTGCATAACATCATTCCTTCATCCACTTCATTTGTGGGGGATCCTAATGTATTTTTCCGAAGAAAAAGAAGTAGAAAAACATAAAAGAGAAAAAAGAAAAGAAAAGATATTCTATACAAAACAAAGTCTTGATTTCAAAAAAAAAAGGAAGAAAGAAAAGAGAAACAAAGAATGTGAAAAAACTTTAGGATCCCTTATAAATGAAACATGCATTCATACTATCATGCATTTCATAGTTCTCTCAGAAGCCTATGGGGGCCCTTTCTACTCAAATTCAAACTTCAACAACAAAAGTGACTTCTCACCGCTACGTGCTCGAAAGTTAATAGCGGAACAACTCCGTGAGGATTCGAATGAAATGAGAACAAAAATGGGGATTATGAATCAATGCATGGAGGTTATTCAAGCTTTTTTCTCTTTGACAAGAAGAATTGAGACAAGTTCCTTAAAGGCCAAATGAAAATGTCGATTGCACCTCAAGAGAGAAGGTCTTGTGAGTCCGAATGTAAGAAATACTGTTAAGATTCCTATTCTTATTAAGGAGATTTCGCATCATGAGAACGGTCTGGAACTTGAATTCTTCAGGTTCCTGATTATTGAAATAACAAAAAAAGATTTCACCTCTTGGAGGAAAGTTTGAAAGCCATAAAAGGTCGCAACTCCTTCGAGTTAGACATTGTGTGTTTGTGCCTAGTGCCTGATATCAAGAACTGCAAAGGTCATTTATTCTCTCTTCGGATGGTTTAGACATGCAAGTCAAAGCGATAATCATCTCTTGCACATATGTGGAAATTGCTTGGGGCTCCCGACCGAGGGATAAGCAAGACATATTCTGGTCTTGAGCACCGCACCATTTGCATTGCTCGAATCCCTAAAGCATTACAAATTATTGTGTGACTTCGTCAGAATCTTTTTCCATGTGGTAATCAAGAGTGTTCTGCAAAGGCATTTCTGATTTTCAAGTTGTTGCTTCATATCATGTGTCATCTCTTCCTGGAATTTTCTTCTCAGAAGCCTTTGCTCGTCAACAGAGACAAAAAGAATATTGGAAACATAAAGATGTAATGCAAGTGCCTTGTGCTCAGTCATATCCCTGATTGTTGGTATTTTAGTTGGTGTTTGGGTCTTCCTTACCACATATAGCTCTCCTGAGTGTGATGATCATACTATCTTCTTCCATTTATAATGGTGATTACTAATTCTAGCATCTATATTTGGGGCTCCCGACCGAGGGATAAGCAAGACATTGTCTATCTTGAGTATTGCATCATTTGCATTGCTCGAATCCCTAAAGTAAGGCAAAAATGCACCACTCTGGTACGCCTTTGTTGGAATATTCTTCTGGGAAGTAATCTAAAGTGTGTGGAAGGAACATATGATAATGCTGAGTGGATACCATGCTCGGGCACCTAGCCATTCAACTGAAGGTGGTAGGACATTCAAAGGCAGAATTCAAGTCCTCGTTGATTTCAGAACAATCACATTCACTCCAAGAGGTTTATGCACAAATTGAAGTCTCAATGGGGTATCAAAACTGCAAAAAAAACATTCAAGAGCAATAAGTCCATACGGAGTCGAGTCTCCTCAACAATGGCATTCATTTAAGATCTTTATTGAATTCTCATTCCTAACTTTTTGTTGTTTGTTTAAACATTGCTAGCATGTAAAAATTTGTTAATTTTCGAATGAAAATCATAATACATTGTTTATGTTTGTCTTGAAGTAATCCATTTGTTTTTATTCATAAAAATGTTTTGGCATCACGATACCAACTTTTTCTTATTTCTTGCTTAGGCAACGAGCGGAGGGAGAATGATGAAAAAAAATGCAAAATCCCTAATTGTGTGTTTTTGAATAAAACCCTACTAATGATGTACAGGCATTGTTTCAAATCCCTAAACACCGGAGATATAAGGGAGATAGACCCTCGTTAACCCCTTTGAGCCTTGAAGGAGGAGTTTCTTTTTTTCCAGAAAAACCCTTATTTTTAACCCTGGGGCAGGGTAGTGTTCATTTAACTTGATCAAGTGTTCAAAACTCACAAATGGTACACATCTAAGGATACAATAATGGTTATCCTTCAAAAGGTTGAGGAAAGTCAAAACCGTGATGGTTATCCTTCACCTATATGGAGATCAAAAGATGACGATACCACAATGGCAATCCTTCATCAATCATGGAATGAGGCAGTCACAATTACTTCCAACGAATCGAAGACAATGCAAGGTCACACGCTTGTTCAAAAAAAAAGAGCAAAAAAAAATGGCGAAATGAAAAAATGGAAAAAAGTGATGAAAGAAAAGAATATTGCAATAAAAAGAAAAAGGATGGTGAAAATAAAGCAAGAACAAAGTCGTGTGATAATGAATCAGAGGAATAAAAGGTGAGCGACTGCCATGTCCGAAAAACCTCATTGATTCCTCAACCATTCCAAAAATTCCTTGTGAGGGATGAGCACTCATGTTGAGTTAATGGAACTTAGGAGTGGAGAACATCACGAAGGGGGTGGGCACCAAATAATTTTGAGCCTGAAAATCCTTTATTTCTGAAAACCATGAACCCGGCCAAGTTACAAACCTTAAAAGTCCTAATTGAAGTAGGATTTATTTCGAAGACGCACTCTAATGAGATAGTGCTTAACTGACCCCCAATGAAGCATAACATATATCTATGTTGGTATCGTATGGCTGCTTTATCTTTCATTCACAAGAGGTGGCCACCTCATTGCATAAAAAGTTTTTAAAATTCAAGACTAGCATAGGCTTTGCATTATAATTACCATTCTTATAATCAACATTATTTTGCATACAAAACATTTGCTTGAACATCAAGGAAGTTTCTATGATGAGAATCCATGAAGAGCTTGATCATGTCAAAGTAAAAGAGACTTGAGAACTCCGTAGAGTTAAGGAGCAATCATTTCAGAGACTAATTATCAAAGCGAGTTGCCTGAATACTCCATTGTGCATGTGCAGTTTGATGCCCTCGTTGTTTGATTATCAAATCAAGTGCCTGAACACTCCGTTGAGCCTGATCAGTTTGATATTGTCCTTGATTGGCTACCCTGAGAGGAGAAGTTTGAATATTCGGTGGAGTAGATGCAATTTTATTAAGTACCCCGAGGGGAAGAGTTTGAAGACTCCATTGAGCGCGATAAAGTTGCTTCCATAGTTTGGTTGACTTCAAGGGAAGTAAACTTGAGGATTCTGATGAGATGTACATAATCAGGGGCAGTCACGACGAGGAATCTCTCTCGTGAGTTCAGCCTAACTGGGTCAAGTAAATCGAGGTTTGACATCGCAAATTCAATCAATCTGGGTCAATCAAAGTCGAGGAATCTCTCTCTTGATTTTTACCAATCTGAAGTAATGATGGCGAGCCATCTCTCAAAATTCAATCAATCAGGGATAATCATGACGAGGAATCTCTCTTGTGAATTCAATAAATCTGAAGTAGTCACGACGAGGAATCTCTCTCGTGAGTTCAGCCTATCTGGGGCAAGCAAATCAAGGTTTGACATCTCAAATTCGACCAATCAGGGTTAATCAAGTCGAGGAATCTCTCTCTTAATTTCAATCCATCTGAAGTAGTGACGTCGAGGAATCTCTCAAGCTCACTCAATCTGGGGAAATTACATCGAGATTCAACAAATATCTTCAAGGATCCGTTGATCAAGAGAAAGAATATTTCAAATAGCTGAATAGGTTGGGGCCGAATTTTCTCAAGTAATTATGGTGTAAGGATCCTTTCGAGGCAAATGTCTGCGTAAATCAGATATCTTCACAAGTCAGGCAGCCTGGGGCATACTCTTTTGATTTGTATTGAAGGAACCTTCATTCACCTGTAAAGTGCAGTTGACCATCAGAAAGTTGACAGGTATCATAATGCTCTTCACCAGCAAGGTTCCATTCCTCAAGCATAGGAGCTTATTCCTTCTGAGAATTCATTCTCTCCCCAAGTATAGGAGTTTATTTCTCCTCAAACTTGTTCCAATCCTCCCAACAAGGGCTCCTTATCCGGATTTCTAATCCCACCATGGTGAATCGAGGGAATCTCCTCAAATTGAAAATTCTCCAAGCAATGGCACATGGTGAGAAGTCAGAAGTATTCTTCAATTCAACGAAGAAGTGTATCTTGCAAGTTAAAGTCCAATGTCTATTGGCACCCCCCATAGAGTTCTTAACACTAAGGGGATTCTCCCTAATGTTTACATCTTCCGAGGTCAGAGACGAGGTCCGATCGAAAAGCCAGTGTAATATTCTCTAAAGAGCCCTCGTTATCTCTGCATATAGTAATCATTGCATTCATATTGTATCTACAAAAATGCATAGCATTTCCATGAATATGGAGCATTACGCCATGGAAAAAATTCAAACATGCATCAATGCATAAGCCAAGTTTGTATGTGCGTCAAAGACACAAAGTAATATATTCCCAAAAGATGTCTCACCTTCTCTCCCCAGTGTGGATTGGATACAAAATCTTTCTTCGTCAAGATCATTGCTTTTTTTGGTTATTTCCTTTTTGTTGAGTTCGATTGTTTAGATAACCCATACTTTGTGTGTGGCAATTCAAGTGATTGTCACTCTTGTAGAATTACATCCCGCCTTTTGGATTGAGGGAACCATGTAGTTCTTATGTCCCGTAAGTAACAATACTTCCCTCAAAGTCCAGTGTTTACTGGCATCATCTAATAGAGTCTGGTCGTCACCAATCCTCTCTTTGTATTCACTTTTTGTGAGTCCCCTTACTGCCTTTTGCATAAGGGATATCTCTTTCTTCTTGCAAGTTTGCCCTGGTTATTTTCCCGTGCTGTGTGCAGATTAGAGTGCGAATGAGGGTGGGCATTCAACCCATCTTATTTTTCAATCATTTGGGTGATCATACTTGGTGTGTGGCAACTCGAATGAATGCCACTCTTGAAGAGTACACCCCGCCTTATGGCCTGAGGGATCCATGTAACTTTTATGCTTCGCAAGCATCAACATCTCCGTGAATGTTCAGTGGTTACTATCATCCGCGTGTCGAGTCTAGTCGTTACTAGTCTTGTTTTGGTTATTTTCCTGCATGCCGCGTGTGTCATTCACTCGGTTTTTTACCATACCTCTCGCGGAGAGATACGCGAACTGACTGTTTTCTTTCTGCTTTTGTGTTTTTTTGAAATCAGAGAGTCGCCACCGACTTTTATTTTATCCAATTAAGGAAAGGTTTATAAAAGAAACAGAAAAAGACCTTTAAGAAATTCTGGGTAAGGGGGTAGGTTATAAAAATGGAAGGTATTAGCACCCTTTGTATCCATGGTTATCCATGGGCTCTTTAATTTGCTTAGCTCACTTCTTTTGAATCACTTTTCTATTGCCTTGAAATGCTTGTATGTGGTTTCAAATACCTTTGTAAATTGACTTTGTAATGATCCTTGTGCGGATGTATACAAAGTGTTTTTATCTTTCAAAAGATGTTTTTGAAAAAAGAACGTTAACTTCGTAATGATCCTCGTTTGGATATATACAAAGTATTGTCTTTTTGAAAGTTTTATTTTGAAAAACAATGATATATGAGAGATTTCTTTGTTTTGATCTGAGCAAGCAAATTAGGAGGTCTACCCTAAGTTATAAGGTCTTTTCCTATTTCCTTTAAAAAACTATCCTTTTACAGGATGTAAACGAAAGTTCGATTTTGCATTTGAAACAGTAGAATTTGATTTTGATCTTTGAAAAGAGTAAAAGAGGGATTACCCTAAGAGGTGCAAGTGTGATTGTGTTTTGATTCAGATATTTTATCTTTTGAAGTTAGTGATCTAACGATTCAATTTTAATCTTTGGCATACACGCAGTTTTATATGTACTGGAATTTAAAATGCGGAAATGTAAAATGCGGAAAGTAAATCTACGCTATTACATCGATTTTGCGGGAAATGTAAACTACGCTATTTACATGAATTTGACAACCTATACACTTGATCTATGAATTTAAATTGCAAGAAAATAAAAGAAATATTTTTGGATTTTTTGATGATTGATTTTAATTAGAATTAATGCATGATTAATTTAATTAAAATGAGAAAAAGATGTAAATAAAATTTAAACCTAAAAATTAAGTTTAAAATATGTTCAAAATGCTTATTAATTATATTAAAACAAAAATAATTTTTTTGGAATTTTTGAAATTGATTTTGAAATTATTAAGTTAAATAATCATAAAATTATATAAATAATTACACAAATAATTAAAACTTAAAGAGAAAATTATTCTACATATGTACAAAATTAGCCTATAATATATAAACTATATTTAATATAAAGAACAATTTTTTAATGATTTTTTGATTGGTTAAAATAATTAAAAGATAAATATATACATATTATCTAATTAATTATACAAAATATTTAAATTATGAAGAAAAATAAAATATTTTTATATCAGAAAATAAAGTATTATTTTATCAACTTAAAAATATTTTTTTGTGTATTTTTTGATTTTTAGAACTATTTTAAAATAATTTTATAAAGAAAATTAAATAAAAATAGAAAATATATAAACAATGATCTGGTGTGGTTATTAAATGAAGTCCATGATGGGGTGCGCATTTTGATGCGTTGGATTGATAGATGGTTGGATCTGATGGTCACTAGCATGAGGGATCATAACACGTAACACACCTGCAAAACACTGAATCCAATGTTAATTTAAAAAAACACGCGCGCGCCCTCCAGCTAATCAGAGGACGCCATGCATCATCTTCTTCATCAGGATGGATCTTTTACACCTTTCATTTGCAGGTGGTGTAAAAACTCCAACCTATTACACCTGTTGAGAATAGCGAATACAAGCAAACAACAATATAAATTTGGCGCGATGCCATGGTTCAGTTTGTTTTGTTCATACGAGTTTAATGGTACCATTTAGAACTTGTAATTTTGCATGGATCGTAAAGCCCTAATTTTGAAAGCAAGAACCCTAAAATGGTGGTTCCTCGTATAGGTGTCCAAACTTCAATTAAGTTTCCAGAAATGATCAGAACCTCAAACTAAACTTAAATATGAGTCTACATCTTGCTAAACATGCATGTGTGATGAGATTTTTGTAAGTTTTAGTTCGAGCAAACCGTGAGGTATAGGTACGTTTTCTTGATGATTCAAGGCTTGCAATTGATCTGGTTATGTTTAGTGAGGGTCAGGGAACGTGTTTGAGTAATTAATTTGTATTGAAATAAGCTAGAAATTAAAATTTGAATTTTAAATTTCTTTGAAAAATTCAAGTTGATACAAGGTTGATACAAGCAAGACTTGGGCTCTGAATTCGTGTCTCTTCTATTACTGAAGTGTGATACTTCATTTTTAGGCTAAGATGTGCTTAAAAGCTAAGCTAGAAGCATTAAGTGCTTTTGTTGAATTTTGGAATTTTTTAATATAGGTAGCTTTGAATTCAAGCCACCATAGCTTGATTTTTCCACACCTCTTCTGCTGTACTTCTCTTGGGGCAGAGTATTGAATGATCTTTGATGAGTCATGCTTAGAAACTAAGCTACACATTATCCTTCCATTTTCCTTTTTTTAATTTAATCTTATATGATAAAATTAAACCAAAAAAAGAACAAAAATGATGTGGGCTTTGTCTTGGTCGTGGGAGGCCCTTCTCATTATGGGAAACATGTTTGGATCATGGAAATTGGGTTTCATTTGGAAGAAAAACATTTTTGATCAATGTTGATTTCATGCATTTTCCCAAAATTTAGCAAACTTCAACAAGGTGTAAATCCCTCAATTTTTATCATATGAAGGAGATCTTGTACTTTTTGGAAACCTCAAAGAGTCCTCTAACCAATGTCTTTGGTCTCATATCAAAATGATTTTCCATGCTCCTTGTGTATCCTTTTGAAAAAAGTGACTTTTTGTTGTCTTTGAAAATGACCAGTCAAAGTTCAGTTGACTTTTTAGGAGAAAACCCTAATTTTGAAACTTCGGGTTTTGTTGATTTTTGATCTTTCCTTGATGAATAATGATCAACCAATGATCAAATGATGAATCCTTTGACAAAATATGGATGTTGACAAAAAATTTCATTTTTGATTGTCTGTTGACTTTTTTGGTCAAACGGGTCGTCTGTTGACTATTTGAGCTGCTGACTGTGCGTCTGAGCGAATTGAAGTTTGAAAATTTGTATGATGGTACTTTGAGATATATGGAGGTCCATGAAATCCATTTGAGGTCTCAAAAACTTGTTCTCCTGAAAAAAACAAGAAAATCTAGTTAGGGACCGTTTGTGTAGGAGACAGTTAAACGTACCTGATTTTTGTGCAGTGCTGAGTCTCTGCTAATCATGTGATATTCATAAGACTTCTAGGACAAAAATCTTGGAATTTTGAAATGTAAAAGTTTGATTTGATTGATGGTACAAAACACAGAGAATTGCACTGTCAGCGGTTTGATTGTCAACTGACTGTTCAGGCATGTAGCAGTTAAAGTGAAAATTCAATAGTCAAAGTTAATATTTTTGTTGTTTTTGTTTTTGGTTTTGTTTTGGGTTAATGATGAAAATTTATTTACATGACTTGTTAGAAAAACACAGACGTAATAAATAAATAATATGTACTGTATGCGAGCAAAATTACCGATAATAACCCTGAAAATCATTTAATGCACAGGAAAATAAATATTTAACTGGCAGAAAACACACAAAATATTATCTGGATAATTAAGCAACAATATGAAAAATAGTACGACATTTAATACTGACAGTGCAAATATTACATACTATAATGAACAGTACGACGAGTAAACGGTACATTAAGAAATAAGAGATACGGCAAACTTTAGGAATGACGATTAATAACCCATGCTACAAACAGTAACATGTAGATGATTGGGAGTGTCAACATCCCAGGTCCACATTTTTCAGGGCTATGCAGACAGAAGAAGGACATGATTACCACCACGACGGTGATGATCATAAGAAAACACGTCTCTATCCGCTTCGCCATTTTTACCGGGGGAAGAAGAGAGAATGAATATGAAGTAGAAATTTGAGAGATGAGTTAGAATTTGATGTGAGATTTTATGGAAAAAATGAGAAGTATTTATAGAATGAAAAGAAAGATAGAGACGTTGGGGAATGAAGTGATTCCGTACAAAAGGAAAATTTGAGTGGATGTAAGATTTGAAAGAAAGTGTATGATAGTGTTGGAAAAAAGAGAGATGTATAGAATAAAGTTAGGATTTGATTTTTGAAAGAAAGAGATTTGAAAAGAAAGGAAAAGATTTTGAAAATAATGGAATATAGTACAAAAATTAGTGGGAAACAAAAGATAATAATAATTTACTTGTTACCAGTACAGTCTGAATCCCCGAACTATGCGCCTGCAAAAGATTTAACTCTGTACCAATTGCGTCAGTACTATTTATCTGTAAATAAATATCAAATAAATAGCGTGTGTGAAGTAATAAACAGTAATTGGCGTTTGCGTAAGAATAAACTCAACAGCGAGCCAAAATACCGTATAAGAAAAATTCTAAAAACCAAGTATTCATAAATCAGGATATGAAAATCCAAGATTATATGAAACTCTTAATTTTTAGATTGAAGTTTTCTTGAAAAAAGATGCAGGCAAATTTTGGGGTATAACAGTTGCCCCTATTCAATCTTCTTAAACCTGAAGAGATTGTTTGAAATCTGAAGGTAGAAGATGATTGAATATTTTAGATGCCCTGAAAATTTGCACTTACCTCCACCGGACGTGATGTTGGAAATTGCATTTGAATGTTGTATGCGAAATGTTGTTGGCAGATTGAAACATTACCTGAGATGGGCTTTCAGATGCCATCTGGCAGATTTATTTGATGGTTTGTTCACCAGAATGAATCCATTGATTATATCTTGATGAAGGATTTGAAAACCTCTGCGTTGACTGTTTCGGAACCGTCCAAGGTTACCGCTTTAAGTCTAGGAGGATGATCGTTACGGAACTGTCCAAAGTTTTTCCGCTTTAGATTTTGAAAGTTGATCGTTGTGGAACCGTCTGAGGTATCAGCTTTAGATCTTCGATGGTAGATCGTTCTGGAACCGTCTGAGGTATCAGCTTTAGATCTTCGATGGTAGATCGTTCAGGAACCGTCTGAGGTATCAGCTTTAGATCTTCGATGGTAGATCGTTCTGGAACCGTCTGAGGTATCAGCTTTAGATCTTCGATGGTAGATCGTTCAGGAACCGTCTGAGGTATCAGCTTTAGATCTTCGATGGTAGATCGTTCTGGAACCGTCTGAGGTATCAGCTTTAGATCTTCGATGGTAGATCGTTCTGGAACCGTCTAAGGTATCAACTTAGATCTGAAGGTAGATCATGAAGGAACCGTCCAAGGTATCAACTTAGATCTGAAGGTAGATCATGAAGGAACCGTCCAAGGTATCAACTTAGATCTTTGTTGGTATGTTTTTTAGTTGATAGGTGATTCGTAAGGAGAGATCTCTTCAGAATGAATCTTCGGCTTGATTATATCTGCGAGGACTGCTTATCTGAATAGAATTTAGGGGAACACTGCATGTGATTGAGAAAATCTTTGCTGAAGATATCTGTCTGCCTGAAAAAATCAAGTTAGTGATATGCAATGTTATGATGCATGTTATGTATATGTTGAGATTCTCAAACTAAGTGAGAAATGTGCATGTTATGTATGCGTTTGTTATGAAACATTATATGCTATGTATGAATATGTGTATGATGTATGATGTATGATGTACAATGTATGATGTATGATGATGTATGACTTATGCAGTCTTGAGCGTATCAAGCTTCTGATTGGGAAAATAAATGAAGGCATTGTGATCGTTGATGAATTTTTGTCATCTTGTTTGAATACCCTCGGCTGGGGGACCTTCTTTGAGAACCAGGGTGCTCTGTTGAAGGATCTTTGACTACTGCTCGGGGATGAAAGGTAATTTGAAAATTCTGACTT
>NW_026705688.1:0-127907 GCF_029867415.1 Vicia villosa
TGATGCCCTTTTAAAATGGGAATGAGGAAGATGCATAATCCTCCAATGCACTATTTGACCAAGTCCTGGTGTGGAGATCACACCTTTTGGGGATAGCAATCTGGAATAACCCTGCTGGGGAATAAGATTTCTCGAATCACTTTGTTGGAGAGAAAAATCTCATTGAGGAATTTGCTGAGAATTGCATCTCTGTTGGGGATTTTTCTTCTAATGCTGGTTTCGGGATGATGTCCAAAAGATCGGGACATTACCTGAATGCTATTCCTGTTTTTCCTGGTAAACATCAATCATATTCAAATGCACATGTTCATTCCAAATTATCATTAGGTCGTTTACGTATTCAAAACAGAAAAAGTGAAAATGTTGATTTTGAGCATAAGATGCATTGATTTTTGAAAAAGAGCCATGATAGGCTGATAAGTACAAGGAGACAAAAATCCTAGTAGTAGGAAATTGTCATAAAGCTTTGGAAAATATTTATAAAGAGAAATAACTATGTGAAAACAATCCAGTCGAGTTTCAATTCTGCTATTGCCAATCTGTCTTCGAGCATCTCATCCCTCACTTGTTGGAAGAAAGTAATTGGACTGATCGGTGTCTTTGATGTGTTGAATCTTGAAGGTGAATAGGTAAGTAAACGGAACATAGTTGTACGCTTTATTCCCTAACTTTTTCCTAGGCTGCCCTTTCAGGTTTTCAGTCTACCGGGATAATTTTATTTAGCCTCTAATTTTTGCCTGGATCGCCCTTTCGGGTTTTCAATCCACCGAGACGCTCATTTTTGCCTAAGTTGCCCTTTCAGGTTTTCAACTTAGCGAGCTTTTCTTTAACCGAAGTACTTTTTGACTATGTCCGCATTCACAGGGTGTGGGAAATCCTTGCCATCCATGGTGGTAAGCAACATGCCTCCGCCGGAGAATATTTTCTTAATTATAAACGGTCCCTCATAAGTGGGAATCCACTTGCCCCTGGGGTCACCTTGTGGTAGGATGATGCGTTTGACAACCAAACCACCGGTTTGGTATGCCTGACTCTTGACTTTCTTGTTGAAGGCTTTGATCATACGCTTTTGGTACAACTGACTATGACAAATAGCCGCGAGCCTCTTCTCATCAATCAAGTTTATCTGGTCCAATCGAGTCTGAATCCAATTGTCTTCATGTAGATCGGCTTCTTTGATAATCCTTAAGGAAGGAATCTGAATTTCAATTGGAAGAACTGCCTCCATACCATAGACTAAGGAGAATGGAGTTGCCCTTGTTGAAGTACGCGCAGATGTGCGATAACCATGAAGAGCAAAAGGTAACATCTCATGCCAATCTTTGTAGGTTACTGTCATCTTTTGTATGATTTTCTTGATGTTCTTGTTGGCAGCTTCCACCGTGCCATTCATCTTTGGTCGATATGGAGAAGAATCATGATGTTTGATCTGGAACTGTGTGCAGAGTTCAGTAATCATTCTGTTGTTTAAATTTGTGCCATTGTCTGTGATGATCCTTTCAGGGATGCCGTACCGACAAATGAGATTGTGCTTGATAAATCGGGCCACGACATTTTTGGTGACTGAAGCAAACAAAGCTGCTTCTACCCATTTTGTGAAGTAATCGATAGCGACTAGGATAAAGCGATGTCCGTTGGAGGCAGTAGGCTTGATTTCTCCAATCATATCAATACCCCACATTGCAAAAGGCCAAGGAGCCGTCAGGACGTTTAACGGGACTGGAGGTACATGTACTTTGTCAGCATATATCTGGCATTTGTGACAGGTTCTGGAGTGATGATGGCAGTCTGTCTCCATGGTAGACCAGTAATAACCCGCTCTTAGGATCTTTTTAGCCATTGTATGTCCACTTGAATGAGTACCAAAGGCACCATCATGTATGTCTTCCATAATTTGTTCTGCTTCCTTCTTGTTTACACAACGAAGTAAAGTCGAGTCATGGTTGCGTTTGTATAGGGTTCATTACTTAGGAAGAATTTGGCAGCAAATCTTCTTAGAAACTTTCTGTCGTTAATGGATGCCCCTTCAAGGTATTCCTGAGCTTCGAGATACCTTTTTACTTCATGGAACCATGGTTTTTCTTCCGTTCCTTCGGCATCGATCTTATTGCAATAGGCTGGTTCATCTTGTCTGTAAATGGTGATCATTGGCGCCTCGTTGTCCCACCTGACTTTGAACATGGATGACATAGTAGCTAAGGCATCAGCTAGTTGATTTTCTTCTCGTGGGATGTGTTCAAAAGTGATTTCTTCGAAATAAGGAATCAAACTCAGCACATATTCTTTGTAAGGAATTAGATTCGGGTGCTTCGTGTCCCATTCCTCTTTGACTTAATAAATCACAAGCGCCGAGTCTCCGTAGACCTCCAGGAATTTAATTCTTAAATCGATTGCAGCTTTGAGACCTAGAATACATGCTTCGTACTCGGCTATATCGTTAGTGCAATTGAAGCATAATCTGGCAGTGAATGGTGTATAACCTCCTGCAGGGGAAATAATCACAGCTCCGATGCCATTGCCAAGTGCATTAGAAGCTCCATCAAAAACCATAGTCCATCGGGATCCTAGCTCGGGTCCTTCTTCCGGTCCTGGTTGTTTGTAGTCAGTGACTAGCATAATGTCTTCATTTGGGAAGTCAAAGTTTAACGCTTGATAATCATCCACTGCTTGATGAGCCAGATGATTAGCTATCACACTTCCTTTGATTGCTTTTTGTGAAGTGTACTGGATGTCGTATTCTGTTAAGATTAATTGCCATCTTGCTATTCTTCCAGATAGAGCAGGTTTTTCGAACACATACTTGATAGGATCCATTTTGGAGATCAGGAATGTGGTGTGATTTAGCATATATTGTCTTAGTCGGCGAGCCGCCCATGCTAAGGCATAGCAAGTTTTCTCGAGCAGTGAGTATCTTGTTTCACAATCGATAAACTTTTTGCTAAGATAGTAGATTGCATGCTCCTTTCGGCCGGACTCGTCATGTTGCCCCAGTACACACCCCATTGAATCTTCTAACACTGTTAGGTACATTATCAGAGGTCTTCCTTCCACAGGTGGTAACAAGATTGGCGGTTTTTGGAGATATTCTTTGATCTTATCAAAGGCTAATTGGCATTTGTCATTCCACCTTTCCACTTGATCTTTTTTCAACAGTTTGAAGATCGGCACACAAGTAGTAGTCATATGGGCAATAAATCGGGCGATGTAATTCAGACGTCCGAAGAATCCTCTGACTTGTTTCTCGGTACGGGGTATAGGCATTTATTGAATGGCTTTGACCTTGGCAGGATCAACCTCAATACCTTTGCTGCTGACGATGAAACCTAAAAGTTTACCGAATCTTACTCCAAAGGTACACTTGTTCGGATTTAGTCGCAACCTGTATTTCTTGAGTCTGTCAAACAGCTTGTGCAGATGACTCAGATGTTCTTCTTCGGTGTTGGACTTTGCAATCATATCATCGACATAAACCTCTATCTCCTGATGAATCATATCATGGAACAGAGCTACCATTGCACGCTGATATGTAGCTCCTGCATTCTTTAAACCAAAGGGCATTACTTTGTAACAAAAGGTTCCCCAGGGTGTTGTAAAGGTTGTTTTTTCCATGTCTTCGGGTGCCATCTTGATTTGATTGTACCCTGAGAATCCATCCATGAAGGAGAATACCTTGCATTGTGCGGTATTGTCAACCAGTACATCGATGTGAGGTAAAGGGAAATTATCTTTGGGGCTTGCCCGGTTCAGATCTCTGTAGTCTACACACATCCTGACCTTCTCGTCTTTTTTAGGCACAGGCACGATGTTAGCTATCCAAGGAGGATAACTTACAACTTTTAGAAAGCCAGCATTGAATTGCTTCTCAACCTCGTCTTTGATTTTCTTGGACATGTCAGGCCTACTTCTCCGTAGTTTCTGCTTGACTGGAGGGCTACCTTCTTTGATTTGCAGGCGATGGACCACAATATCCGTGTCAAGGCCAGACATATCTTCATAGGACCAGGTGAATATCTCGACGCAGTCTTGCAACATTTGAATCAGGCTTTGCTTGACACTGTTTTCTAGTTCAGCCCCTATCTTGACTTCTTTCTTTTCTTCGTCGCTGCCCAAATTGATAACCGCAATTGGTTCTTCATGCGGCTGTATAGTCTTTTCTTGTTGTTCTAGCAGGCTTGCAAGCTCTCTTGGTACCTCACAATCTTCCTCACTTTCGTCCTCAGTTTGGTAGATCGGATTTTCAAAGTCATGACGGGCAATAGCAGAATCGTTATCGACTGGATCCAAAGTGAATGTGAATCTGCATTTATTTATGTGGGTGTGTGTAAGAAAACATAGCTATTTGAAAAAATGAATAAAGCAAAGAAAGAAAAAGGATCACAAAATTTGAATATGCAAACGTCCCATGATTTTATTGAATGAACATGATCATGATATGACAAACCCTTATAAAAAGGACCAGTGTGCTTCGGGCAAGGCACACGGCTTTCAAGTTCATGGTTCGATAGTACAGGAACCATTTTTATCTTTGAACAATATAAACAACGAAAACAAGAAATTGCATTTACTCCTGATCAAAGGAGATCACATCCTCAGCTTCCCAGTTGTTCAATCCATTGTTGTGAGCAGGGAGTATCCAGCTGTTCCAGTTGCAGTTGTCTTCTTCATCTTTCACAGCATTGATTTCATTGGTGGGGAAATGAGCCGGTGATCTTTCGGGATAAGTAATATACTCTGCTGGATACGAGAGCCCAGGCTGAGGTATCTCTGTTGGCTGAGCAAGATGCCCGATAAGATCGTCCCATCCAGTTGGAATGATGTCTTTAAGGGAGACTTGTGCATTCTGGTGAGTGGTGTATTCTGACAGAAAATAACCCTCGTTATTTGGTTTTTCCCTGGCTTTTTCAAGAGTGAAATTGTCGTCGTAATGTTCATCCCATCCAGTTGGGAAAATGTCTTCAATGGCGACTTGTGAGCTCGGAGGAGCGGAATATTTCACCATAAAGTCATATTTGCCACTTGGCTCTCCTAGCGTATCCCAAACTTCTTTAGGTGGATTTTGATATTGCTCAGTGATGGAACTTGTGAAACTTTTGCCATTTTCAAATTGATCACCCCATCCAGTTGGGGTAATGTCTTCCATAGCAATAAAAGAACTCTGAGGTGCGGTATATTGAAAATTATACCCACCGCTTGGTTCTCCCAAAGTATCCCAAACTCCCATGGGAAGGGGTGGAACTTCATCTGGATATGGCTGAATGATATGGTTCAAGAACACTCCATCGTCTTCAATAGCATTTACTCCTTGGCTGATGAAGTGTGACATTAATCCTCCAGAACAAGGACTTTGATCGTTCTTTTGATTTCCATTAGCATAGCCCAGGCCTAACTTGTCGGACTTTTAAGGTACATCGAGGAGCTGTCCCCATACTATGCAACCACCTTTTTCGATCACAGCTTTGGCATCTTTGAGAGAAGCCATAGTTGTAGTTGGAGTAGCAGAAATATGCTTTGTAGTAGAGACATCTGGAGAGACCACCTCAAAAGATTGGCAGGGAGTTTCGATGAATTCGTCATCCAACTCAACATACTTGGAATTGCTGAGGTGACTAACCACATATTCCTCTTCGCCATAAACTGTGATAATCTTTCCTTTTACTGGATATTTCAACTTCTGCTGTAGGGTAGAAGTTACAGCATTTGCCCCATGTATCCAAGGGCGTCCTAGTAAAAAGGAATATGCTGGGTGAATTTCCATTACGTAAAAGGTAGAATCAAAGATTTTGAGAGCCCACTCTGATTGGGAGATTCACCTTTCTGTACACTGTTCTTGTTGACTCGTCGAAGGCTCTTACCACAACATCGCTTGGTTGTAACACAATTCCTTCGAAGTCAAGCTTTTCCAGTACTGTTTTTGGTAACACGTTCAAAGAAGAACCGTTATCTACCAGCACATGAGATAGAGTGGTGCCATTACATTCAATAGAGATGTGTAGGGCTTTATTGTGATTCTTTCCAGCAGGGGTTAGATCAACATCAGAGAAACCGAGGCCATTATTTACTGTTAGACTGGCAACACAATTTTCAAATTGATCGATTGAAATCTCTTGTGGTACATGTGCAGCTTTCAGGAACTTCATCAGGGCCTTGGCATGAGCTTCTGAATACTTTAGCAGAGACAACATTGAGATTTTTGAAGCAGTGTGCCCCAGTTGTTCGACAATATTGTAATCACTCTTACAGATGATTTTCAATATTTCCTCCATTTCTTGCTTTGATGGATCCTCAACAGTGACTTCCACCGGTATTTGAACTGGTTCAACTTGTGGCTCTTTGCCTCGGGCATTGGCATCTTGATTAGGAACTTGGACCTGGACTGGATTAGTAGCAACATTTGGAGAAATTTCTGGTGAAAAGATCCTTCCACTTCTCGTAATCTTACTGGTACCCACAATATTATCAACAGTTGGAGTAGTAAAATTCAGGGCTTCTTCGGTCAAGGTATCCTGTTTAACTCTATGGACATAAACATTAGTGTCATAACTCCACGGGACAGCTTTGTCTGAGGAGTATGGAAATGGAGTCGGACTGATAATGATTACCGATGCCACTTTGGGTGTAGCGGAAATTTTGAAAGGAGCTTTGGTAGGGATTTTCAATGGTATGTTGGAAACCACGGAGACATCCTCTATTCTCATGCGGTTTGAAAAGACTTCACATAAAACGTCAATGGAAGGTAGCCTCTCAAACATAATGATACGGCGATCCATCCACTTTTGAATTCCCATTCTCAGATTTTCACAACCATTGGGTAGGTGTGTGCAATAAAAGCAATCAGGGTCACAACCTGGAAAGTAACCAGCTTGGATTAGCTTTCCTTTGACTTCAAGGAGCGGAGTTGACAATTCTCTCACATCATAGATGTATACAGTGTCTATGATAGCATTGATGGTCTTGTCGTGCTTCGGCATAGGTGCCGTGATGACATTTGGAGTCTCTGGAGGATCGAACTCAATTTCCCAGCATCTATCATGTCTTGTATTTTAATTTTCAGGGCCCAACAGTGATCTGCGTCATGTCCTGGACAGTTGGAGTGATACGCACATGTTGCATCGGGGCGATAACTCGGAGAGGAAGTGTTGACATTCTTTGGAGGGTCTTTCAATGTGGCCAGATCTGCTTTTAACAAATGCTGCAATGCTTGAGAGATTGGCATATTGATTCCGGTGAAATTTCTTCTTGGCGCATCTAGTCGACGCGTATATTTTGGCGGTTGATCTTTTTGAGGCGCAGATGCGGAGATCAGAACTGCCCCTACAGATTGGTGATGCTCATTCTTGCGACCTTTCTGACTTTGCATTGTATTGACCTCATTCCTCCCACTGATGGGCCTTTTTGTAGTACCAGAGGAAGAGCCTATTTGAATTTTTCCACTTTGAATGCCGCTTTCGACATGTTCTCCAGTCAATATCAGGTCAGTGAAACCTGATGATGAGCTTCCCAGCAAATGGCTATAGAAAGGGCCAGTTAAAGTGCCCATGAACATGTCAACTAGCTCGCGATCTGATAAAGGTTGTTGAACCCTTCCAGCCAGATCTCTCCACTTTTGTGCATACCCTTTGAAACTTTCTTTTGGTGCCATAGACATGCCCCTTAGTTGAGTACGGGTTGGTGCAAGGTCAGCATTGTATTGATACTGTTTGTAAAAAGCAGCAGCTAACTCTTCCCAGGTATGAACTTTTGTACTTTCCAGTTGGTAGTACCACTCGAGTTGTGTACCTGTCGCTACCGCGAAAAATGGATTAGAGTCGTGTCATACCCCAATTTTTGACCTAAGATACCACCTCATATCATTTGCATATGCATCATTTGCATCTCTAACAAATTGCATAGTTTGTGTTTGCTACTTGTGACTCAGCAGGATTTAATCAAGAAATCACTCATCAGTACAAGCAACAATCAACTAGGGTTTTGTTCTCCCTTCATCTCAAATGAATCATCTTCATCAATAATCAACATTTGGTCCTCAGAGATTCATTTCAGCAAGCTCAAAGGCTCTGAATCGACCAAACTAGGGTTTTGACTGAAGACAGTATACTCCTGACTTTTGCTCAGGATTTGATCTAATGACTTGGGACATGACCTCAAGACCCCAAGTATATCATTTTGACCTAATCCATTGGCTCAAGACATCTCCTACACAAGGATTGATCAACAGTGAAATTTCAAATCATCAGATTAGGGTTTTGAACTATCAGGGACTGAAATCAGGGATCACATTTGGGAAACCCTAAAAATCCCCAGGAAGTCAATCAAAGGTTTCAATCATCCTCAAATAATCCCTATGACAATATCCCATGGAAATTGCATCTCAATTCAAGGTCCACAGTCATCAATTTCATCAGGTCGACAATTAGGGTTTTGACCTAATTCACTGAATAACTGACTTTTTAATCAGGACATGGTGCCACAACTCAAACCATGGCTCAATATCCTTTAATGCTTCAATATGATCCATTCATACCATTCATTTGGTGAGGATAGCCTGTTTCATTTGAAATCTCCAGAAACGCGATTCGTCTGAAAAAGTCAACTGTACAAGATCACCATTGACTTTTGGGGAATTTTGGTCAACCATGACTTTTGAAGTTTTAAATCATCAATATGTGATATATGAAGTCATTTGATCAAGAAAAATCAAGAAAATCAATCAAGAATCAAAAAGTCAAAAGTTTGACTTTCCATACTTAGAAAAATTTCTAAGTGTTTTTCATGGTTTTTTCCAAACTTTGAAAGGGAATTTCTCAAAATTTCACCTACAAACTGAAAAAAACTTCCAACATGAAAGTTGTAGATTTTGATCCAATGAACAACTTTGTCACATATAATTTTTTTCCATAAGATCAACCATTTAAGAGATATGGGGCTTCAAAGTTGGCATCTTTTGAAAAATTCACTTAAAACTTCATTTTTCTCAAAGTTCATGGATCTTTTTCACCCACTTCCTTAAGGATCTTGAAGAAACTTTCAACTAGGGTTTTGAAGTGTGTAACATGAGCTTTCCAAAATGTCCAAGAGCATGAAAAAATTTGAAGTGTAGCTATGGTTTTGAATTTTGCCATTAGTGAACTTTTCACTTGAAATTTCAAGTCATTTTGCCAAAGTTATGAGCCAAATTGCCAAATGGACCAAGTAATGATACATAGAGGCAATAATTGGAAGATATTTTCTGATTTGAGACAGATGGAAGAGGATAAGAAGCTAGAGTTTTAACCATGGTTTGGTCACTTTAACCATTTTGCATTAAATGTAAAAGATTCCTTTTTATCTCTTAAGCCAAATCACCAATTCTTGATCAACTTGCAAAGTTCTGAGTTCAGAACTCTTGGCCTATAAATAGAGGTCATTTCCACTCTTCAATTCACACCAAAGTCACACAAATTATAGGCTTTCTCTTTCTTTCTTAGAATGCAAGTTTCTTAAGTTTCAAAGAGGTAAAATGCTCAACCTCTAAACCTTTGAATTTCTGACCAAAGTGATGCTTCCCACAAACCACAAACATCATATGGGATGTGTTTGATCCACTCACACACTCCAAAAACATCTCAAACTCAAAATCACTACCTCACTTCTCAAATATGCATAATCTAAGCCTTATCATGCCAAAATCCATTCAAGATCATTTCTGTCCAAAATAACACTTCCAACACCTCACATATATCACATATGAACTATCCAAACACTCACATATGATCTGTAACCTCATAATCTTCAGATTCGATTCACACTCCAAGGTTATGCAGATCGGGTACCACAGCTTAGCACAGATGAATTCATATGGTTCCAAGCATCCAGACACCTTCCATAATCATCATTGAAGCTATTCAGATTGATACAAAGCATCTGTAACATCTCCAGATCAAAATCCAATTCTCAGTTTGGCCGTTTTTGAGGTAAGTGCACTTGAACTTCAAACTCATACTTGCACGCATCATAAATGAAATATGAGCATACCATCTTGTTTCTGCACCTATGAGGATCATTAACCCTCAATCAATTGCATCATATCATGTTCATACACGATTTCACATTGAATTTCAGTTTTAGGGTTCTTCGTGTTCATCACAAAATTGACCCCCTTAGAGTGAAAATAAATGAATTATGAGGGCACCATCATGTTCCTCGTGAAAAACCGAGTGAGATAGACCCTTTGATTGATCAAAACAACTCAGTTTTCAGAAAATTCAAAATCAAGTTAGGGATGTGTTCTTGGCGCCATTTTTTGTTCAGAAATTCAAATGGTTCGTTTTAAAATATAATTAAATGGAAGCGTGTTATTTACAAGCTGCGCGCGCAGCTCAGTTGGCAAGTGTTTTGGTTGGTAACCTCCAGGTCGTGGGTTCAAACCCTTGTGAGACCAAACCCTCTTTTTTAGCACTATTTTCTTTCATTTTTCTTTTACAACTTCAATTAATTAATTAACACATCAAATTAATTCATTTTTCATTCATTTTTTGTACACTCTTTATTTAACACATATATTTTATGAATATCAAAAAAAAAATCACAAAAAAAGATTTATTTAATACATTTTTAAATAGGTTTAAAATGACATGTTTTAAGTGTTTTTTAATACTTTAAAATATTGTTTTTTCATTTGATTCTTAACCTAATCACTTGTAAATATTTTTTGTGATCAAACCCTAATCATTTAGGTCTTAATTAAGCATTAAAACTTGTTTTAACTTAATTAAGTTGACTTTTGTCAAATTCAAATCGTTTTAAGACAAGCGATCGCGATTCTTTTTCAAAATGATAAACCACTTCTTTTTGATTAAATCTTTTTTAATTGATCAATTGATTTTCAAAACGAAGTGGGGCCTCTCGAATATTAGAGAGTATAAGTCCCTTTCGTTTTTCTTTGTACAGTTTTTAACAGAAAACTTTTTCCAAATTGCTTCCAAACAGTTCTTTCAAAAAACATTCAAATCATTTTCAAAAACCATCCACCCTGTTTTATGAAAATAAAACAGGGGCCTCTCGAATATTAGAGAGTGTAAGTCCCATTTCTTTTCTTTTTGTACAGTTTTCAAAACAATAAAACTTCAAAGAAACAAAACTTTTCAAATATACCATGGGCCTCCACGTAGGTATAAGTCCCAAGCCCCTTTTGTACATACCCATTCCAGTACATGAAATTAGGTATTTCATTGTACGCCTTTTGTATATATCTCAATCAATGCGTTTTTTTAAACTTTGAATAACAAACCAAAAATGAAGGTTTCTTTAAATCTTCCCAAAAATATACCATGGGCCTCCATGTAGGTATAAGTCCCAAGCCCCTTTGTAAATACCTGTTTACATAGCTTTGAATAAACTTAAAGGGCCTCTCCCCGAGTATAAGTCCCGAGCCCCCGTGTATACAAATGGATCATGCTTACAGGTATATTTCCTTCATAAACTCCATTATATACACACACTTTGTCATATATATGTATAACTGTTCATATTTGTTCATGTACTTGTTCATGTTTGTTCGTACTTGTTCATACTTGTGATTGTGTTATATATGTTTATTCAACTTAGTACAACACTAGGTTCCCCATAGCCTCCTATTGGGCTTCGTGCAAAGAATCTCCCTAGTTTAGGTTAGGACATAGAGTATGGTTTCCCGGTGAAATCGCTCTAAGAGCTCAAACCAACTATACCATGCCTCCCCTTGGGCTTTGTACAAACGAGTGACCCTCCCATAGCCTCCTCTTGGGCTTACAATGCAAGGACCCTGGATTGTCCCTCCCATAGCCTCCTCTTGGGCTTACAATGCAAGGACCCTCGGATAGCCTCCTCTTGGGCTTCGTACAAGGACCCACGGGCTTCTTATAAGCATCCCCAATATCCAAACACAAATACCCTAGGAGATTAGACATTTTTCATCTCTATGCTAGGAGTATCTCTTCTATATCATCACAAACAATCAATCAATCAATCAAACTTTTTGCCACAAGGCTGGCTAATCAATCAAACTGTTTTACCACCGTACTGGATGATTAATCAAAGTTTTTGTCACAAGGCTGACTTCATTGAAACTTTTGCCACAAGGCTGGCTGATTAATCAAAGTTTTTGTCACAAGGCTAACTTCATTGAAACTTTTGCCACAAGGCTGGTTAAACAAAAACATCTTTATCATTCTAAGCACCCTAAGTGGCATGGCCCCGGGCTTATAATGAAAAGATTTTCAAACAAAAAACAAACAGATGTATGTGATGATATAGATTAGATACATCTAGCATTTAGACGACATTTGTCTATTTTCCTTTGCTTCCACTAGCATAAGTGGGAACTACGATTGCTCTGACTTTCTCAACATCCCTTTGAGAATACTGATCGGTCACCATTTCTAGTAAGTTTCCACACCTTTTTCCGATCAAAAGTTGTAATCTTGGTAATACAATGTGGCATTGTTTTAAGTTTTTATATAAGTTCCTTAGTTTTTCGGTTGTTTGAGCTTTTACATTATTAGTGTGTTTAAGCTTCATAAAAATGCCATTTTACGCGTTGGTTGTTAGTATGTTGTTGGCCAGGTTAATCCCGAGAAAGATGGCGCTCCGAGGCGAGAAAAAGGAGCTGAAAGAGCTAAAGAAGAGGCCAACACGGGCACCCGTGTGCACCCACACGGCCGTGTCAAAAGCTGCCTGGAAAGTGGATTCTGGAGAGCAAAACAGAGGTTTTACACGGGCACCCGTGTTCCTGCACACGGCCCGTGTGGAAAAGTGCCCAGAAAGTGAATTTTGAGGTGAGGGCCAGATGGACAACACGGGCACCCGTGTTCCTGCACACGGCCCGTGTTGTTGAGCGCGGGCAGATGTTCTAATTTTGATATTTTGGAAACCTTGGGCCTCATTAAGGGTATTTCGGTCATTCCGGATACTGAGTGAGTGAAGCAACACTACTAAAACCTAACAGGAATAGAAGAGAGGCATCTTGGATCATCGAGCAGAGAGAATTACAGAGAAAGAAGAGTCAAGGGTTTTGGAAGAAGATCTTCAAGAGCACTGGCGATTGGAGATCATATCAACCACTAATTTCTTGTAATGACTTCAATTACTCTTGTTGTTTTCTTTATCATTATGAGTAGCTAAACAACACTATGCTAGGGGTGATGTCCCTGAATCTTTTTATGTGATGAATTGTCACAACCGTTGTTGATGAATTTGATGTTTAATTATAAATTGAGTTTTTGATTCATTGTTCTTAATGCTTTATTATATTGGAAAGTATCTTATCGTTCTATGGTTAGGGTTTGGCGTGACAAACCTCCCTAATGCTTGTGAATCAAAACACTTCCGGCAAATCGCTTAGGAATAAGGATTGCACTTTAGTGATCATTCATTCTAGACTCTAATGCATAAAAGACCTAATACTAAATTCAGTTATTGAGGAATTGAGATTGTCTAATTAGTGTTAAGGGGTTCTTCACTAAGGAATTAGGGAGAACTATTTATAGAATTGATACACAGTTATAATTAAATCATCTCATGAACACGGTGGTTTCAAGGAGTTACATAGGATTCATACATCTACCTTAGCATATCTGCTCATATTTGCACCAAGCTATCTTTTATTTAGTGTTTTATTTATTTCTAGTAATTCTAATTAATCAAACAAACCAAAACAACCCCCATGATATTTTTGTTCAATTGAATCATTGTGAAACTTGTAGTTTACACGCAGTCCGCGAGTTCGATACTGGGTATTTACCCTTCTTTACTACTACATCGAGGAAATAGTACACTTGCTATAATTTCCCGATCAAGTTTTTGGCGCCGTTGCCGGGGACTGCCAAACTATAAGCCGAACTCTAAGTCAATTGAAATTTTGTTGCTCTGCGACCAAAATTTTATTTTTATCTGTTATTTTAATTTCGTTGCAGTCTTGTATCTGTTCTAACTGTTGTCTAACTGTTTATGCGAGGTCAGACCTCAGCTAAATTTTCCTTTGACACAGAACCAGAAAGAGCTCTGCACGAGAGACGCCGCAAGGCAAGACTTGAAAGACTGGCAGCACCAAGTGCAAGTCTTAGTGTTCCACATCAGGAAAGCGACGACGAAGTGTCTGTGCACTCGGAGCACAGCGACTCGGACTTTGACAGGGAGATAGTTCAGGAACCAGTTAACATGGCTGGAAATCAACCCCCTGCAGAAAGATTGTTAGGGGACTATGGAGGGGCAAATGCTCACCCCAACCGGATGACTATTGTTAATCAACCTGTGAATGTGGCACATTTTCAATTGCATCCATCCACCATTCGCCAGTTAGAGAGCAAGCCGTTCTCCGGAAGAATTAACGAGGATGCAAATAAGCATCTTCAGAGATTTCTCACTACGACAACTTCATTGAAGATCGAAGGTCATTCAGAGGAGGCTAAGAGACTTGTTATGTTCCCGTTTACACTTACTGATGACGCAGAGGAGTGGTTTTACTCACTTCCGGCTGCAAGTATCACGACATGGCAAGAGATGGAAACGGCATTCCTCAATGAATATTTTCCTGCGTCGGTGTTTATCCGAAAAAGATATGACATTGTCAATTTCAAACAAAAAGAGGGGGAATCATTGGGGGATGCATACAAGAGGTTCAAAAGGTGTTTGACTGCATGTCCTACTCATAACATGGACGCTACCGAGCAAATGCAGAATTTTGTGAATGGGTTGCGACTCAAGACAAAGCAGCTTATTGATACCGCTGCTGGTGGTTCAACAAATTTTGCTACAGCCACAGTTATGAAAAGGATCATAGAGGCAATTGCTGCTAACGAGCATCTTGAGTTGTATGATCGAACCATGAACCAACCGGAGGGTAAAATTGATTTGAAATTGCCAGAGCAGGTTGTTAAGATGGAGGATCAGATTGCTGCAGAGGTAGAGAGAAGGTTAAAAAAGATGAATATTGGAACTCAGACAGTAGCACAGGTAGAACCAGTTAAAGCGGTTCTTTGTGAAATATGTGGTGGACCGCACTTTGCTATGCATTGTGTAGCAACTCAAGAACAGGTTGAGCAAATTCATATGTTGAGGCAAAACAATCCTTATGCCAACACATATAATCCGGGGTGGAAAAATCATCCGAATTTCTCATGGAAAGACCAGCAAGGAAACGTCCAGAAGCAGGTTCAAGGACAACAACCATATCAGCCTCAGACTCAACAATACCAACCACAGGGACAACAATATCGTCCGCAACAACAACCATACCAGCAACCTCAACAACAATACCAACCACAGGGTCCAAGAAAGGCGGATTGGGAAATTGCCATTGAAAAGATGGCCGCTCAGAGCTCCCAATTCCAAGAAGAGACACGTAGCAATTTAAGGAACACCGGAGCCTCAATTAAGAACCTTGAAGTACAAATGAGTCAAATTGCTCAACACCTTGCAATTCCGCAAGCACCAGGAGCCCTCCCAAGCGCAACTGTTACTAATCCTAAAGACAATCAAAAAATCAATGCCGTCACCACACGGAGAGGGAAACCACGTAAAGTGGTGGAAAAGGATTCGGAGAGTGAGGATCAATTGCTTGAGGTGGAGCTGGACATAAGAGAGAATGAGCAAGTGGAAGAAGAAGTGGTAACACCAGCACCAGTTACGAAAGAAAAAGTATTAACACCAACACCAGAAGTCAAGCTGCCTTACCCTCAAAGAAACAAGAAAAAGGGGCAGCAAGAAAAGAATTTTGAGAAGTTCTTGGAACTATTCAAAAAGCTGGAGCTGAACATTCCGTTGTTAGAAGCACTTGAGCAAATGCCCACCTATGCCAAATTCATGAAGGACATCATCGCTAAAAAGCGAACCATTGCAGACCACCCCATTATTCTAACAGAAACTTGTAGTGCTATTTTGCAGGGCATGAAGATACCAGTGAAGAAGAAGGATAGAGGAGCAGTTACTATCCCTTGCACTATTGGAGATAGATCTTTCAAGAGAGCTCTAATTGATCTGGGGGCAAGTATCAGTCTCATGCCTCTATCCATCTACAAAAAGTTGGGAATTGGTGCAATCCAAGACACTCGGATGACTCTCCAATTTGCAGATCATTCGGTCAAGCGACCTTACGGAGTCGTCCAAGACGTCCTTGTGAAAGTGGATAAGTTTGTGTTTCCGGTAGATTTTGTAATTCTTGAAATGCCAGAAGACGAAGAGATGCCAATAATTTTGGGACGACCATTCTTGGAAACGGGGAGAGTCATGATAGATATGGATGGTGGCACTCTGACTTTGAAGGTTTATGATGAAGAGTTAAAAATCAATGTTCATAATACCATGAAGCATAAAGAGGATATTGGCACTAGTAGCAATATACAAGTGCTCCAACAAGTGGAAGAAAGTGATCATGTGGAGAGTGTATTGCAATTACCTCTCGAAAAAGTTTTGAGCATGTCAATTTTCGGAGAAAATGAAGAAGCCGATGATAATGACTTGGAGGTAGTATCAATGTTGGAAACTCAACCTATCTTTAAAGGTTCTCGAACACATAGGTGGGAAGATTTAAGGCAACCAATAGCATTGGGTTGCAATGAAGAAAAGCCAAAAAGTTCAGAATTGAAACAGCTTCCGGAGAATCTTAAATATGTTTTCCTCGATTCTGAAGAAAAATGTCCCGCCATCATTAGCTCGAGCTTGAAAAATATACAAGAAGTCAAGTTAATTGAAGTTCTGAAAAAGTTCAAGGGGGCTATGGGTTGGAAGATTGAAGACCTCAAGGGAATAAGTCCTACGATGTGCATGCACAAAATTCTCATGGAAGAAGATCACAAACCGGTGGTGCAGCCTCAAAGGAGATTGAACCCAGTTATGAAGGAGGTAGTGAGAAAGGAAGTTGTGAAGCTGTTAGATGCAGGTCTTATTTACCCGATATCAGACAGTTCATGGGTGAGCCCTGTTCATGTGGTACCTAAAAAAGGAGGTACAACAGTGATAGCTAATGAAAAAAATGAGTTGATTCCTACCAGAACGGTCACTGGGTGGCGAGTATGCATAGACTACAGAAGACTAAATCTGGCCACAAGAAAAGATCATTTTCCATTGCCATTCATTGACCAAATGTTAGAAAGATTGGCCGGGCATGACTACTATTGTTTTCTGGATGGGTACTCTGGATACAACCAAATTGCGGTTGCACCGGAGGATCAAGAGAAGACAGCCTTTACTTGCCCATACGGTATCTTCGCTTATAGAAGGATGCCGTTCGGGTTGTGTAATGCCCCAGCGACTTTCCAAAGATGCATGACTTCTATTTTTGCTGATATGCTTGAAAAGCATATGGAAGTCTTCATGGATGACTTCTCGGTTTTTGGTTCCTCCTTTGATAATTGTTTGGCTAACCTTTCACTTGTTTTGCAGCGATGTCAAGAAAGTAATCTGATCCTAAACTGGGAGAAGTGCCATTTCATGGTACGAGAAGGCATTGTTCTTGGTCATAAGATCTCCCACAGGGGAATCGAAGTTGATCAAGCTAAGGTGGAGGTTATCTCAAAATTACCACCACCTGTGAATGAGAAAGGTATTCGAAGTTTCCTTGGCCATGCGGGATTCTACCGCAGGTTCATAAGGGATTTTTCTAAGATAGCCAAACCACTCACCACTTTGTTGGTTAAAGACAGGACTTTTGTATTCGATAAAGAGTGTGCCGATGCATTTGAGACACTGAAAAATAAACTAGTGTCGGCACCCATTGTGATTGCCCCTGATTGGTCTCTACCCTTTGAGATCATGTGCGATGCTAGCGACATTGCAGTGGGGGCTGTACTTGGACAGCGAAGAGAAAAATTGCTTCATGTTATTTATTATGCCAGTCACGTTTTGAACCCTGCACAGATCAATTATGCAACCACCGAGAAGGAGTTGCTAGCTGTTGTGTATGCCTTTGATAAATTCAGGCAATATCTGTTGGGTTCAAAAGTGATTGTTTATACTGACCATGCTGCTTTAAAATATCTCTTTGCCAAGCAGGATTCAAAACCCAGACTTCTGAGGTGGATTCTACTTCTCCAAGAGTTCGATGTAGAGATTCGCGACAAGAAAGGGTGTGAAAACACTGTTGCAGATCACCTTTCACGAATGTCACCCATTGAGGAGACAGAAGAGCGGCGTCCAATAAAGGATGAGTTTGCTGATGAACACATCCTAGCTGTTATTGGAGTGCCTTGGTTTGCTGATTACGCAAACTACCTTGTTGGCGGTATAATACCCGACGATTTTGATTCTAACCGCAAGAAAAAGTTTGTTCATGATTGCAGGTTCTATCTATGGGATGACCCTTACCTATACAAGAGAGGAGTAGATGGGCTGATAAGACGATGTGTGCCTGAGGAGGAGCAGAAGGATGTGTTGAGAGCATGTCATGACTCGGAATATGGAGGGCATTTTAGTGGGGATCGTACTGCCTCCAAAGTGTTGCAGTCAGGATTGTACTGGCCATCATTGTTCAAAGATTCCCAGGAAATGGTAAAAAAATGTGATAAGTGTCAGCGTACTGGGAACATTTCAAAAAGAAATCAAATGCCCCAAAATTTCATGTTAGAGGTAGAGCTATTCGATGTTTGGGGAATTGACTTCATGGGTCCGTTTCCACCATCATTCGGGAAGAATTACATCTTAGTTGCAGTGGACTATGTCTCAAAATGGGTGGAGGCGGTAGCTTTACCAACTAATGATGCAAAGGTGGTAGTAAAGTTCTTGAGGGAGAACATATTTGCTAGGTTTGGAGTACCAAGAGCACTTATTAGTGATGAAGGAACGCACTTCCTAAATCACCTCATGGAGAAACTCCTGCAGAAATACAATGTGAAGCATCGGATAGCCACCCCTTATCACCCTCAAACAAGTGGTCAGGTAGAGGTGTCTAATAGACAACTCAAACAAATTCTCGAGAAGACGGTGAGTTCATCGAGAAAGGATTGGGCAACAAAGCTAGATGATGCGTTATGGGCTTACCGAACGGCGTTCAAAACACCCATCGGGATGTCACCATACCAACTTGTTTATGGAAAAGCATGTCACTTGCCTTTAGAGCTTGAACACAAGGCATTTTGGGCAACTAAATTCTTGAACATGGACTTGTCTCTAGCAGGAAATTCTAGAATCTTACAGTTGCATGAATTAGAAGAGTTCCGGAATCGTGCGTATGAAAATGCCAAGGTTTACAAGGAACAAACTAAGAAGTGGCACGATAGGAGGATTCAGCAAAAAGAGTTTTGGGAAGGACAGCTGGTCCTTCTGTACAATTCCCGTTTGAAGCTTTTTCCGGGAAAATTGAGATCCAAATGGTCGGGACCATTTGTGGTTCATAAGGTGTTCCCTTACGGTGCAGTTGAAATAAAAAATCAAGCTAATGGAGACACCTTTAAAGTTAATGGGCAGAGATTAAAGCCATATTTCCAAGGTCAACCAGTTGGACAGGTTGATGTCATTCGTCTTGCTTAGTAGGACGATTGACCGTCGAGCCATGCGACGTTAAACGCAGCGCTCCGTGGGAGGCAACCCACGTTTGTTTCCGTTAACTTTCATTTTCTTTGTTTTATTTCGTTTCCTTTGTAGGTGGTAGAGTTTGGACCGGTAGGCGCTCTCCGCACCGAGCAAACACGACAGGGTGTTGAGTTGTTCAGGCAAGGAGCTGTGATGGATGATGTCCAGGAGATGATGCGGCGCCTCATGTTGCAATTTCCTCAGGACCCTCCTCCTCCACCGCCTTATCAGTGAGATTGGTAATCTCCGTCACACTAGAATTAAAACATTGAGACAATGTTTAGTTCAAGTGTGGGGGAGGATTTATTTTGCTTTGCTTTCTGTTTCTTTTTGAATTCATAGTTTAGTTTGTTTAATTTGAAATTTTTTTTTTTTTTTTTCTTTTGTCTTCTGTTTTTATGTTTATTTCAAGTTTGCAGTGCTGCCATTGTGTTACCTGGTTGGATACAAGTCGGAAGGGGGCGAATGACTAGATAGTGGTTGAACAACACATCTCACACTCTATCTCTACAGGCACCACGGAAGTTGACACAACCAAGAAAAGAAGGTAGGACGCAAGGAAGCACACTGAACCAAGAGAGAGTATGGTGAACTTTTGATGAAAGGAAATGGCAAAACACTTAGAGTACGTTGAAGCATGCAAGCTTAACCGACCCGGTGAGACATCAGAGCCAAATGCATAACATCCATATGAGAGTCAAGTTCAGGTATGGCACTATTCACTTTGATTTTGCGTATTTTCTCATAACACAAGCACACTATGAAAGCGCACACTGAGGCAAGTTTTTTTTGTTTTAACCCCGAGCCTTTTTAACCATCCCGTTTGCATGTTATCCATTGTTAACCCCCTTTGAGCCGTAATTTTTATTTTTGTTCATCGTGTTATTTTCCCACCACTTGCCTTCTCATTGTTTGTATCATTGCTCGGCATTCATAATAGATCACTCGAAAGACATAAAAAGATCTAAGTGTGGGGTTGTAAACCATTGAAGAGTGGAACAAGAAAAGAGTACAAGAAAAGAAAAAATTTTGAATATAGATCTTATGAAAACAAAAAGAAAAAAAAAAAAAGAGAAGAGAAAAAGAATAATGCATGTACCCTTGTCCATTTTTAGCTAAAGAAGGTTTAAACCCCATTCTTAAGATACAGATCAAAATGAGTGAAGAAGTGAAACCTATGTGATGCCGAGCACTTAAAACCAATCGTTATCCCATTCCTTGTTAACCCACCAAACCTAAGCCACGTTACAACCCGAAGACCTCATAAAGTGTGTGTGATCCTTGTGTGTAGTGATTTGAGAATTTATTCAAAGTTAAAAGTAATATGCATGCCTTGATACTATGAGTGTAAACACCTTAACCCGGAGAGATTTTGTGAGAATGTGAAAAGCTTGCAGGTGATAGACGTGCTCGAAGGTGGGAATGCCATGGATAGTCGGAAGAAGGGAACCTTACACTTGATTGCTAAGTGTAGGAACCTTGCGAAAAACCTGGTTGTGTTGTGGAGAAAAGAATCTTGTCGGTGACCTTTTGTTTTGACTCGATACATCACTTGAGGACAAGCAATGAGATAAGTGTGGGGTTGTGATCGGTCACCATTTCTAGTAAGTTTCCACACCTTTTTCCGATCAAAAGTTGTAATCTTGGTAATACAATGTGGCATTGTTTTAAGTTTTTATATAAGTTCCTTAGTTTTTCGGTTGTTTGAGCTTTTACATTATTAGTGTGTTTAAGCTTCATAAAAATGCCATTTTACGCGTTGGTTGTTAGTATGTTGTTGGCCAGGTTAATCCCGAGAAAGATGGCGCTCCGAGGCGAGAAAAAGGAGCTGAAAGAGCTAAAGAAGAGGCCAACACGGGCACCCGTGTGCACCCACACGGCCGTGTCAAAAGCTGCCTGGAAAGTGGATTCTGGAGAGCAAAACAGAGGTTTTACACGGGCACCCGTGTTCCTGCACACGGCCCGTGTGGAAAAGTGCCCAGAAAGTGAATTTTGAGGTGAGGGCCAGATGGACAACACGGGCACCCGTGTTCCTGCACACGGCCCGTGTTGTTGAGCGCGGGCAGATGTTCTAATTTTGATATTTTGGAAACCTTGGGCCTCATTAAGGGTATTTCGGTCATTCCGGATACTGAGTGAGTGAAGCAACACTACTAAAACCTAACAGGAATAGAAGAGAGGCATCTTGGATCATCGAGCAGAGAGAATTACAGAGAAAGAAGAGTCAAGGGTTTTGGAAGAAGATCTTCAAGAGCACTGGCGATTGGAGATCATATCAACCACTAATTTCTTGTAATGACTTCAATTACTCTTGTTGTTTTCTTTATCATTATGAGTAGCTAAACAACACTATGCTAGGGGTGATGTCCCTGAATCTTTTTATGTGATGAATTGTCACAACCGTTGTTGATGAATTTGATGTTTAATTATAAATTGAGTTTTTGATTCATTGTTCTTAATGCTTTATTATATTGGAAAGTATCTTATCGTTCTATGGTTAGGGTTTGGCGTGACAAACCTCCCTAATGCTTGTGAATCAAAACACTTCCGGCAAATCGCTTAGGAATAAGGATTGCACTTTAGTGATCATTCATTCTAGACTCTAATGCATAAAAGACCTAATACTAAATTCAGTTATTGAGGAATTGAGATTGTCTAATTAGTGTTAAGGGGTTCTTCACTAAGGAATTAGGGAGAACTATTTATAGAATTGATACACAGTTATAATTAAATCATCTCATGAACACGGTGGTTTCAAGGAGTTACATAGGATTCATACATCTACCTTAGCATATCTGCTCATATTTGCACCAAGCTATCTTTTATTTAGTGTTTTATTTATTTCTAGTAATTCTAATTAATCAAACAAACCAAAACAACCCCCATGATATTTTTGTTCAATTGAATCATTGTGAAACTTGTAGTTTACACGCAGTCCGCGAGTTCGATACTGGGTATTTACCCTTCTTTACTACTACATCGAGGAAATAGTACACTTGCTATAATTTCCCGATCAAATACGTAGGCACAAGGTCGATCCTTGGCGAGCAAAACAAAACAAAAAAAACCATTCAAACCTTAGCACCCGTAGACCCCGAGCTACAGATGCTCTGATTCCCTCTAAGGGATATGTATGCAGAGGATCGCGATGATCTTTGCGAGCATAATCAAACAAACACCTTAGGTCCCACCTATTTCACAAGAACCTCTCAATAACATGGAATGAAAAACAAAGCAAAGAAACCTATAGAGTACTATAGATACGTTGGGTGCTAATACCTTCCCTTCGTATAACCAACCCTCTTACCCAAGATCTCTCCCCCCACTTTTAGGTTATTGCAGCTTTTTTCCTTTTCCTCCTTCGGAAATAATAAAAAGTTTGGTCGAAACAAAGAAAAATCATTTTTTTATGAGCACTCGAGCCCAAAGAAGGCATCAGGTGTCTCATCCCACAAAAAAGAGGAACAAAACGGTTTTTCGCCCGCGACAGAAAAATGGCGACTTCACTGGGGACCATCTTTTTATTGTTTCCAAAGGAAGGGTTAATTCTATTTGCTTTATTTTTCATTTCATTTTTTGTTATATGTGTGGTTCTTGTTCTGTTACTTGTGTGGTTCTGTTACAAGTGATACATTATGGACAAATCCTAACTCGGATTAAGTACACATAAGAAATTAGGTGGAGGGTATAGTCATGTGCAGGCGCACGTGAGAATACTTCCGCTCAGTGGAGGTTCCTTGTTGGTAATATATGTTTAGCATGTTTCGTAGCGAAGACATTATTACTTTCATTGAACTGTAGAAGCTGAGAGACCGTAGAACCCCAACCCATCCTGGCCTTATTAGGTTGTGGTGCAGAAACTATTCAGGTGAAGACTTGGATTAGTTGTCATGCGGAGAACCACACTCAGACGAGTTTTTCTTGAGAATATTACTGGCTCATGAGTTTAATTGTGGAAGGCCGGTAATATCCGAAAGAAAAATGTAGACTCTGACGTATCAGTAGAACATGTCATGCAGGTGATTAACTAGATCTATCCCATTTTTGGTTCTCTGACCTCATGCTCGTGACTTTGAACCTATGCGTTACCATGTTTGTGTTACCATGTTTGTGTTACCATGTATGCGTTACCATGTTCACGTTACCCTGTTTGCGTTACCATGTTTGCTTTACAATGTTTGAATACGTGGCATCCATGCATCCATGCATGCATACATTCATTAGAAAACCCATCTTTTTCCATAAAAAACATGATTTTTCCAAAAAATTTAGAGAATTTTCTTTGCAAATATTATAGGATTAAGTTATGGAAAAAAGGTATACCAAAAAGTACGGTTTCAAAACGCCTGATGTAGAAAGACTGATAGAGTTAGCATCTTCTGTACAAGATCCTTCTAATTTTAGGAAAAGTTATGGAAAGCTTTTGCCTATCCTGAACACTCATGTTGATGAAGGACTTCTCAAAACTCTGGTTCAGTTCTATGATCCCGTCTACCGGTGTTTTACCTTTCCGGACTACCAGTTGGTACCGACCTTGGAAGAATATGCCAATCTTTTGGGTATTCCCGTGTCTGACAAAATACCCTTCAATGGTTTGGAAGCCATTCCTAAGTCACACGTCATTGCAGCAAGTACCCATTTGAAAAAGTCTGAAGTAGAGAGTAATTGGACTACCAAAGGAAACCTCCCGGGTTTAACTTCACACTTCCTGATAAAGAAAGCCTTTGATTTCATCGAAACTGGTAGCATGATAGCTTTTGAAGCTATACTAGCCTTGCTCATCTATGGGTTGGTTCTGTTTCCCAATGTCGACAACTTTGTTGATATCAATGCCATAAAGATCTTTCTGATTGGAAATCCTGTTCCGACTTTGCTTGGTGACATGTATTTCTCTGTCCATCATAGGAATCGCCAAGGCGGTGGAATCATTGTATGTTGTGCACCTTTGTTGTTCAAATGGATTGTTTCACACTTACCTGAATCTCCTATTTTCACGGAAAACCGAGAAGGTTTGCGTTGGCCTCGAAGACTTATGTCTCTTACTAATAATGATATTCATTGGTATACCTTGGCTCGCTGTGGTACAGAAACCATTGAAAGTTGTGGAGAGTTCGCCAACGTACCCCTCATTGGTACACAAGGAGGAATTAACTACAATCCGGTCCTGGCCCGACGACAACTCGGGTATGCAAATTCAGTTAAACCTGTTGGTCCCTCAGTAGAAGGTTACTTTTATCGAGAAGGGGATAATCCTAAAAAGTTGAAAGCAAGAATGGTGAGAGCTTGGTACGATGTCCGATGGAAAGAAAAAGGTGAGGAAAGAAATTGCATTGCCATGGACGCCTACACCTGCTGGGTAAAGAAAAGAGCCAAGGAGTTCCAAATGCCTTATGCTTATGAAAAACCCATGCTTCCTGCAGTATCTCAACGACCCAACATTCCCACTATGGAGGAATACCAAGACACTTTGGCTAAGATGAGGACAGAAAAAGATGCTTGGGAAGAAAAGTTTCGTAGCACTGAGGTGGAAAATAGAAAGTTGAAGAAAAGAGTGAAAGATCACGAAGAAACTCTCTATTATCAAGATGGATGGCTCATGAGCAAAGATGAGAAGATTCGCCAGAAAGACGCTGCAATCAAGAGGTACATCAGAGAAAGCAAGAAAAATCTTGAAGGCTCGACAAGCAACGCTCCGACTCCTAATGATTGGAAGAATGTTGTTGACAAGCTAAGAGCTGAAAAGGCCGAATTGAAAGCTCACTATGGGAAAGAAATCATGAAGCTCAAGCTGCACAATGCATTTGGTTCTTCGTCTGATGAAGATGCTTAGGATTTGTTTAGTTTTTTTTTATCATTTGCTTTTGTAAGGAGCTACGCTCCAATGTTGTAACATTTCCCATTATTGCAATAAAAAAAAAATAAAAAAAATAAAAAAATAAAAAAAAAGATGAATGAATAAAAGAATTGTTTGTGTTCAAATGTTTGCAAGGAAATAATCTTTAAAATGTTTGGAAAAATCATAAATTTCTTTTTGCATACATCATTCTGCATATCGAGTATGTTGTATAGAGTCTCATCTTTTGGATCTTTCTCCAATAGATCGTCAAGCTGTCGCGTCTCAAAGTTTCTCGACCGCGCTCGCAATCAGATCACAGATACAATACTCGTTCAAGCAGAAGAAGAGTAATGGAACACTCTGAACAAGAGAATATTGAGCTCCGTGGTACAGTGACCACCCTTCAGGAAAAGTTGGAAAGTCTCACTACTCTGGTTGACTCCTTGATGGCCGCACAGAATCAGCCGCCGCCACCTAACAGCCAAGCGACGGTAACATCTGAAGTCACTACTCCGGTTTCTACAGTTGCATTCGGTATTCCATCTTTCTCCATGCCAGAAGGTTGGGGCCCGCCTTTCAGCTTTGGTACAGGTTTCCGTCATAATTTCTCTGGGGTTCAAACAGCTACAACTGAAGCGCCTACTGCACAGGGTTCGGCGTTTATTCCACATTCAGGGGTAACTTTTTCCCAAATCACTATGGCACTTTCTCAACCCACTATGACGGTTCCGACTCCTATGGCTCACACTGTTCCTTACGGAGACAATGAGATTTATCATGATCAGGGTGATAGCACAAATCAGCGTAATCTTGTGGAAGATCTCCAAGAGCAGTTCAACAAGATTCAGCTGGAAGTTAAGGCTATCCGTGGAAAAGATTTGTTTGGAAAGAATGCCCAGGAGCTATGTTTGGTTCCCAGCGTACAGATACCTGCTAAGTTCAAGGTCCCAGACTTTGAGAAGTACAAAGGTAGTTCTTGTCCGCAAAGCCATCTTGTGATGTATGCCAGAAAGATGTCTACTTATGCAGATAATCATCAGTTGCTTATCCATTACTTTCAAGACAGTTTGACTGGTGCCGCACTGAAGTGGTACACAGGCTTGGATAGCACTAATATTCGAACATTCAATGACCTGGGTGAGGCCTTTGTCCGACAATACAAGTATAACTCGGATATGGCTCCAGACAGAGATCAGCTTCGATCCATGGCTCAGAAAGACCATGAAGCTTTCAAAGAGTATGCCCAACGATGGAGAGAAACCGCTGCTCAGATTAATCCACCGTTAAAAGAGAAAGAGATGACAAAGATCTTTTTGAATACTCTCAGTCCGTTTTATTATGAACGCATGATTGCTAGTGCTCCAAGTGATTTCACCGAAATGGTAAACATGGGTATGCGTCTAGAAGAAGGAGTCCGAACAGGACGTTTGACTAAAGAAGGTGGATCTTCAAGTGGAACCAAAAAGTTCGGAAGTGGTTTCCCAAAGAAGAAAGAACAAAGTGTTGACATGGTATCCCAAGGGAGGCCAAGAGGAAATGTCAATCGTCAGCGACAGGTTGCTTCTATCACACCAGTCGTTAACACAACACCAAATCCGGGATTCACTCCTCAGTTTCAACAACAACAGCCTCGACCACAGGCTCAACAGCTTAACAACAATCAGAATCGTGTGCAAAGAGCTCCACAGTTCGATCTGATTCCGATGACCTACACGGAATTGTACCCTGCACTAATTGAAAGAGGCCTTATCCAAACTAAAGCACCACCACCAGTACCTGAGAAACTCCCATGGTGGTACAAAGCTGAGGTCTCATGCCCTTATCATCGAGGAGCACCTGGCCATGATCTTGAGCATTGCATAGCTTTGAAATACGAAGTTCAGAGGTTGGTTAGATCTAATCTCCTCTCTTTCAGAAATTTGAATCCTAATGTGCAAGCAAATCCACTGCCCAATCATGGAGGGCATGTTGTAAACATGGTGTACGGATGTCCTGGCCAATACCGAGTCTATAATATCAACTTCTCAAGAGCAGATTTGGTACAAATGCACGCCACTCTCTGTCGAGGGCCGAGTTTTCGCCAGCATCAATATGGTTCCTGTAGAATATGTTGTGTGGATCCTCACGGGTGTTCGATTGTGAGAAGAGATCTCCAAGTTTTGCTAGATAATGGTACTATTGAGATCTACAGAAATAGGGATGAAAATGAAGTTAACATGATAGGATGTTATCCGCATGAGCTTTTAGTCTCAGATATCAACTCGGAAATGCCTACAGTTAACGTCATCGTTCCTCATTTCAACATGCCCGAGCGCATAGAAGTTACTTACAACAAACCAAGGGTTCCTATTGCTCCTTTGATCATTTGTCTACCTGGACCTGTTCCTTATGACTCTGACAAGGCAGTTCCATACAACTACAATGCCACAATGATAAAGAATGGACAAGAAGTTCCTTTACCAACTCTTTCATCTGTCGTGAACATAGCTGATGTGAGTCGAGTAACAAGAAGTGGACGTGTGTATACTCCATTACCTCCGAAGCAGCCTGTTGCTCCTGTAACTGGGCAAAATCCTGTTAATACACCAGTGGGGAATCCTGTGGAGACTCCTGTTAGTAATACAAACACTGATGTTGGTCAATCCAGTGGAACCAATGTCAATCCTGACTTTGATGAAATTTTGAAACTTATCAAAAGAAGTGAATACAAGATTGTGGATCAGCTTATGCAGACTCCTTCAAAAATCTCAATACTTTCATTGTTGTTGAATTCAGAAGCCCACAGGGAAGCCCTGATGAAGGTCCTGGATCAAGCTTTTGTTGATCATGATGTGACTGTTGATCACTTTGATGGGATAATAGCCAACATAACAGCTTGTAACAATTTAAGCTTCTGTGATGAAGAACTCCCCGAGGAGGGTAAAAATCACAATCTTGCTTTGCACATTTCTATGAACTGTCAGTCAGACTCTTTGTCCAATGTGTTGGTAGACACCGGATCTTCCTTGAATGTTATGCCAAAGACGACTCTCGCTCGTTTGTCTTACCAAGGAATGCCTATGAAGTTCAGTGGTGTAGTTGTCAAAGCATTTGATGGATCGCGAAAATCTGTTATCGGCGAAGTCAACCTTCCCATGACAATTGGTCCACATACATTTCAAATCACTTTCCAGGTCATGGACATTCAAGCTGCTTATAGCTGTCTGTTAGGACGACCATGGATCCATGAAGCAGGGGCAGTAACTTCTACGCTCCATCAAAAGTTAAAATTTGTAACAAATGGAAAATTGGTAACGATAAGTGGAGAACAAGCCTTGATGGTGAGCCATTTATCCAATTTCTCTTTCATTGGTGCTGATGATGTGGAAGGAACTCAGTTCCAAGGTCTCTCTTTAGAAGACGAATCTTCCAGAAAGAAAGCATCAATCTCTTCTTACAAAGAGGCGGTAAAAGTAGTGAAAGATGGAACTACCACTGGCTGGGGGCAAGTTGTTATCCCTACCAAGAATGAAACTAGAGCAGGTCTCGGATGTTCACCAACATTCTCAAACTGCACCAAGAAGGATGAAACCCTTCGTCCGATCAAAGAAACATTCATTAGTGGAGGGTTCCTCAATCCAATTCCTCAAGAGGTCAATGTCCTTATCGAAGAATGCATCGAAGAAAGTTTACCCGATCCTGAAGAAGAATGGAAATGTTATCTCAATGACTCGGGATACATATCTCAGGAAGAACCATATCCTCCTTCAGAGAAATCCAAAGGCAAAGAAACTGAGCCTGCTCCTGCAGAGGTTTGGGACACCTTGGGACAACCAAGTGGAAAATTTGATTATATGGTGAAATATACTGCGCCTGAAAGTTCAAAGATTTCCATGGAAGATATCCAACCAACTGGATGGGGAGATTCCTTTGAATATGATAGTCAACCAGAAGAGGCTTATCAGCCCTGTCAATTTTCTCAGCAACCTGAAATTACTGAAGATTTCAGCTTCAATGCATCTGCCAAGGTTTATAATCCTGAAGATGGTTATTATCACATAAATGCCATTTTTGAAGATGAAGGGGAAGATGGTCCCGCAACTGACTCAAAAAGTGTCGCTGACAATGAGTCTCTTCATCCTGAGGACTGGGAATTACATCCTGAAAATTCTGAAGATTGTGACTCGTCTTATGCTCTTCAAGAAGTAGAAGAAGACCGTTTCAACTCTACAAAGAACAAGGTTGACAAACCAGGACCTTCAAATCCTGCTCGACCAGCGGTCAATGTCAATACTGAAGATAATTCTGAGGAGAATTTTCCTGAATACATAATGCACAGAGGAGTTCGTTGCTACTGGAAGGCTGTCGACGTTCCGAATGTTGTTCGCCGCTCAAAGTAATCACCTCGTTGTTATTTTGACCTCCTGCCTTGCCCAAAGCAGAGAGATGTTTTATAGGGCTTTGCTTTTAAATATTCCGCCCAAATAACTTTGTGTATAGGGCTTGTTTTAAAAGTTTCCCTCTTTGTCCTGCCCAAGACAAATGAGTTTGTGTTTAGGGCTTTGTTTCAAAAATGAATCATAAATAAAGTGTCATTTTGAATTCCCTACATTATATGTTTTATTTTTGCTTTTTCTGGAAATGGTAATCCTAAAAAACCAAAAAAAAAAAACTTTTTCAAAAAAATCTGCATACACTCCTGCATTCATAAATTTTCTGAAATAGATATAAATCACATGTGCAGATTAACTATTGATAAACCCATTGAATGCAATAACCCTATGCCCTCTCCCAACTTTGAGTTTCCTGTGTTCGAAGCCTAAGAAGAGGAAGAAGAGGAGATTCCGGACGAGATCTCTCGATTACTTAAGCACGAGGAAAGAGCCATTCTGCCTCACAAAGAGCCTTTAGAAAAGATCAACTTGGGTTCTGAAGAAGACAAAAAAGAAGTGACCATTGGATCACTGCTTGATGCTGATATCAAGAGTAAGTTGACAGACCTTCTCAAAGAATATGTTGACGTGTTTGCCTGGTCCTACCAAGACATGCCTGGGTTGGATACCAATATTGTTCAGCATTACTTGCCATTGAAGCCAGAATGTCCGCCAGTTAAGCAGAAATTACGAAGGACTCACCCTGATATGGCTAACAAGATCAAAGTGGAAGTTCAAAAGCAACTCGACGCAGGTTTTCTTGTCACCTCTGAGTATCCTCAATGGTTGGCCAACATAGTGCCAGTTCCGAAGAAAGATGGTAAAGTTAGAATGTGTGTTGACTACCGTGACTTGAACAAGGCCAGTCCAAAAGATGACTTTCCATTACCACATATCGACATGTTGGTTGATAACACCGCTAAGTTCAACGTCTTTTCCTTCATGGACGGATTCTCCGGTTATAATCAGATCAAGATGGCTCCTGAAGACATGGAGAAGACATCTTTCATTACCCCATGGGGTACCTTTTGCTACAAAGTGATGCCGTTTGGATTAAAGAATGCAGGCGCAACATACCAAAGGGCAATGACTACTCTCTTTCATGACATGATGCATAAAGAAATAGAAGTTTATGTGGACGACATGATAGCCAAGTCCAGCACAGAAGAAGAACATATTGAATACCTTTTGAAGTTGTTTCAACGGTTAAGGAAATATCAGCTTCGCCTGAATCCTAACAAATGTACTTTTGGGGTTAGATCTGGAAAACTCTTGGGTTTCATTGTCAGCCAGAGAGGAATTGAAGTGGATCCCGACAAAGTCAGAGCTATTCAAGAGATGCCTGCACCAAAGACTGAAAAACAAGTAAGAGGATTTCTCGGACGATTGAACTATATCTCCAGATTTATCTCTCAAATGACTGCTACTTGTGGGCCAATTTTCAAGCTTCTCCGCAAAGATCAAGGGGTTGTATGGACTGAAGATTGCCAGAAAGCGTTCGACAGTATCAAAGAGTACCTGTTAGAACCACCAATATTGATTCCTCCAATTGAAGGGAGACCATTAATCATGTACCTTACTGTGTTAGAAGAATCCATGGGCTGTATGCTTGGACAGCAAGATGAAACCGGTAAGAAGGAGCATGCTATCTATTACTTGAGTAAGAAATTCACAGATTGTGAGTCTCGTTACTCCATGCTCGAAAAAACATGTTGTGCTTTGGCCTGGGCTTCAAAACGTCTCCGCCAATACATGATCAACAATACTACTTGGTTAATCTCCAAAATGGATCCGATCAAGTACGTCTTTGAAAAGCCTGCCTTAACCGGAAGGATTGCCCGATGGCAAATGCTGTTATCCGAATATGACATTGAATACCGTGCTCAAAAAGCGGTCAAAGGAAGCATTCTCGCCGATCACTTGGCGCATCAACCAATTAATGAATATCAATCTCTCAAGTTTGACTTTCCTGATGAAGATGTCATGTACTTGAAGATGAAAGATTGTGACGAACCGTTACCAGAAGAAGGTCCTGAGCCTGGATCAAGATGGGGCCTAATTTTCGATGGAGCAGTAAACGCTTTTGGCAATGGAATTGGGGCAATCATCATCACTCCCAAGGGTACTCATATCCCGTTCTCCGCCAGATTGCTATTTGATTGCACCAACAACATCGCAGAATATGAAGCTTGTATCATGGGTCTCGAAGAAGCCATTGATTTAAGAATCAAGATCCTTGACATATACGGAGATTCAGCCCTCGTGATCAACCAAATCAAAGACAAGTGGGAAACTTACCACCCCGGCTTGATTCCTTACAGAGATTATGCAAGACGTCTGTTGACCTTCTTCAACAAGGTTGAATTGCATCATATACCTCGAGATCAGAATCGAATGGCAGACGCCTTGGCTACTCTATCTTCCATGTTCAAAGTCAATCACTGGAATGATATGCCTACAGTCAGAATCACGCGCCTTGAAAGGCCCGCCTATGTGTTTGCAACTGAAGCAGTCATCGATGATAAACCGTGGTTCCACGACATCAAACGCTTCCTTCAAACTCAAGAGTACCCACTTGGGGCATCAAACAAAGATAAGAAAACTCTAAGGAGGCTTTCTGGCAGTTTCTTCCTGAACGGGGATGTGCTATACAAAAGAAATTTCGACATGGTTTTGCTCAGATGCGTGGACAGACACGAAGCAGACATGATTATGCATGAAGTGCATGAAGGGTCCTTTGGAACTCATTCAAACGGGCATGCAATGTCCAAGAAGATCTTAAGAGCAGGATACTATTGGTTGACAATGGAATCTGATTGTTATAAACACGTGAAGAGATGTCACAAGTGCCAGATCTACGCAGATAAGATCCATGTGCCACCGACTCTACTCAACGTTCTCTCATCTCCATGGCCTTTTTCCATGTGGGGTATAGATATGATTGGAATGATCGAACCAAAAGCTTCAAACGGTCATCGTTTCATCTTGGTAGCCATTGATTACTTCACCAAATGGGTCGAAGCAGCATCTTATGCCAATGTTACAAGACAAGTGGTTGTGAGGTTTATCAAGAACAACATCATTTGCCGATATGGTGTTCCCAGCAAGATCATTACTGACAATGGTTCGAACTTGAACAACAAGATGATGAAGGAATTGTGTGAGGAATTCAAGATTGAGCATCATAACTCTTCTCCTTACAGACCAAAAATGAACGGCGCTGTTGAAGCCGCCAACAAGAACATTAAGAAGATTGTCCAGAAAATGGTCGTCACTTACAAAGACTGGCATGAAATGCTGCCATTTGCTTTACATGGGTACCGTACTTCAGTGCGTACTTCAACAGGGGCAACTCCCTTTTCTCTAGTATACGGCATGGAAGCTGTGCTCCCCGTAGAAGTTGAAATACCATCAATGAGAGTCCTCATGGAGACTAAGTTATCAGAGGCTGAATGGTGTCAAAGCAGATACGATCAGTTGAACTTAATCGAAGAAAAACGTATGACTGCTCTATGCCATGGACAGTTATACCAAGCAAGGATGAAACAAGCTTTCAACAAAAAGGTTCGACCTCGTGAATTTCAAGAAGGCGATCTCGTGCTTAAAAAGATCTTGTCTTTTCAACCAGATTCTAGGGGCAAATGGTCTCCTAATTACGAAGGCCCGTATGTTGTCAAAAGAACATTTTCAGGCGGCGCCATGATTCTTACAACCATGGATGGTGATGAACTCCCATATCCTGTGAATGCTGATGCAGTCAAGAAATACTTTGTCTAAAAAATACAAAAGAACAGCTCGGTAAGTCGAAAACCCGCAAAGGGCGACTTAGGCAAAAATGAGCGTCTCGGTGGACTGAAAACCTGAAAGGGCGGTCCAGGCAAAAATTAGAGACAATAAACAGAAAAAATTCATCCTGGTAGATTGAAAACCTGAAAGGGCAATCTAGGCAAAAATTAGGGATTTATGACAAAGTAACTGCATCAGTCTGTACTTCGTCACTTGAAGAGTCTGTACTTCATCAAAGGATCTTCGATCAAATCATCGCCAATCTGAAGCAACAAGCACAGTTGGAACTCAAAGTTGTTAGGGGGAATAGTGGTTATTGCTTTCAATGTAGCCTTTTCCGCATAAATTACCATTTCCAACTTTTGTAAATACTCCATGGAATCACGCCTTTAGCTGATTTCCATCCTATTAAATAAATTTGAGCCTTGTGCCCACTTGTTTGCAATCTCTAATTTCTTTTAGCTTGCAAAATGACGCTTTAATTGTGTTATTCACTTTTGAAACAAAAAAGAAAAATAAGTTTTAAATGAATTTACTTCACTTTTCTTTTTCAAAATAAAAGCGAAATTTTCCTTTGAGTTGTGAACAACGGAAGGAACATCAGCAGTCGTCTCCATAGGATGAACAAAAGGATTCTCCCTGAAAAATTGTTGAGACAACGGTATTCTTGTCCCAGAAAAGAATTCTTGAAGCAATTATCCCTCGAGGTAAAGAAGCTCTTCTATCCCCATTGAAGAAGCTCTTTTATCCCCAGTGACGAAGATTTTCCATTTCCAGTGAAGAGGTTCTTCCATCTCAATAAGAAAAGATGCTCATCTTCCCCAGAGAAGTTTAAAGCACGCAACACCATTCATCACCTGTGTTATCTACACCATGTTGAAGAACATTTGCCAAGTATCTGGTTGTATTGCGACATTGGTCCTTCTCCAGTACATACTTCTTTGTCTTTCAGTATTGTCAGTATGCATGTTACATTCATGACATTCATCATTCATACATATTTGCATCATTGCATTTTTCAATGTCTGCTTAAAATCATTTGTTCAGGATATATCTATCCCAAAAAAAAAGGAAAAAAAAAAGAAAAAAAAGAAAAGCAAAAAAAGAAGGAAACAAGTATGGGCGTGTCATCTCTCCAGTAGGTTGTCACCCATAAGCAGAAATAACATCCTTTCTTTCTCCAGTTCCCCACTGAGATCATTCCTCGTGGAAGAAGGTTGCTTTAGTTTCTCCTCTCAAAACAAAGGAGAAAATCCCCAGTTGAGTTCATTCCTCATGGGTACAAAGTCTTGTTTGACTGTCTCTTTCCAATTCATTCTTGGTTAGAACCTTGTCTTTACCAGAGATTCAAATTCCGATTCCCCAAATAGAGTCGTGAAAAAATAGACAATAAGCAATAGCCTCGTCATCTGAGCAGCTTATGTCTCTTTCAAAAGTTTTGTCCTCTCTAGGAAATCAATCGTGAAGACCATTTGACAATCAGGGCCTTATTACTGTTCACAAGGCTGAATAACCAGTAATTCCCCTATCAAAGTCTCCAGGATCATTTTATCACTCGGCTGATAATTGATCATGTCTTCAAAGCCACTATCACGAGGCTGGTAGTCGGTAACCTTTTGTTCTGGTTATAATATTTAACATGTCTATCACAAGGCTGATAGTCGGTAATATTAACCAAACCTTGAAACTCTTTTACCTTGTCAAGTCTATCACAATGCTGATAGTCGGTAACACAGTTTCATACCTTTCACCTTCGCATTATTAAACAAGTCTATCCCCATGCTGATAGTCGGTAATGTCGACAGGTAAGCTTTTCTTACAAAGCTATCATTCCCCGGTGAAGCATACACTTGCCTTCCCGAAAAGAAAAAAACGGATTCTCTTCCTAAAACGGATTGAGACATCCTTCCCAACCTCTTTTCCCCAGCGGAGTCAGTTTTGATATTCCCTCGGTAAAGATATCCTTGCATCATCCGCAATTTTGGTATCTTAGGTCCAAAATTTGCGTCTTCTGATATTTAAGTCTCTTCCACCCTATCAAAACGAAGATTTTCAATCTTCATGTCTCAGGTTGAAGAAACTTAAATAGGGCATCTGTCATACCCCAATTTTTGACCTAAGATACCACCTCATATCATTTGCATATGCATCATTTGCATCTCTAACAAATTGCATAGTTTGTGTTTGCTACTTGTGACTCAGCAGGATTTAATCAAGAAATCACTCATCAGTACAAGCAACAATCAACTAGGGTTTTGTTCTCCCTTCATCTCAAATGAATCATCTTCATCAATAATCAACATTTGGTCCTCAGAGATTCATTTCAGCAAGCTCAAAGGCTCTGAATCGACCAAACTAGGGTTTTGACTGAAGACAGTATACTCCTGACTTTTGCTCAGGATTTGATCTAATGACTTGGGACATGACCTCAGGACCCCAAGTATATCATTTTGACCTAATCCATTGGCTCAAGACATCTCCTACACAAGGATTGATCAACAGTGAAATTTCAAATCATCAGATTAGGGTTTTGAACTATCAGGGACTGAAATCAGGGATCACATTTGGGAAACCCTAAAAATCCCCAGGAAGTCAATCAAAGGTTTCAATCATCCTCAAATAATCCCTATGACAATATCCCATGGAAATTGCATCTCAATTCAAGGTCCACAGTCATCAATTTCATCAGGTCGACAATTAGGGTTTTGACCTAATTCACTGAATAACTGACTTTTTAATCAGGACATGGTGCCACAACTCAAACCATGGCTCAATATCCTTTAATGCTTCAATATGATCCATTCATACCATTCATTTGGTGAGGATAGCCTGTTTCATTTGAAATCTCCAGAAACGCGATTCGTCTGAAAAAGTCAACTGTACAAGATCACCATTGACTTTTGGGGAATTTTGGTCAACCATGACTTTTGAAGTTTTAAATCATCAATATGTGATATATGAAGTCATTTGATCAAGAAAAATCAAGAAAATCAATCAAGAATCAAAAAGTCAAAAGTTTGACTTTCCATACTTAGAAAAATTTCTAAGTGTTTTTCATGGTTTTTTCCAAACTTTGAAAGGGAATTTCTCAAAATTTCACCTACAAACTGAAAAAAACTTCCAACATGAAAGTTGTATATTTTGATCCAATGAACAACTTTGTCACATATAATTTTTTTCCATAAGATCAACCATTTAAGAGATATGGGGCTTCAAAGTTGGCATCTTTTGAAAAATTCACTTAAAACTTCATTTTTCTCAAAGTTCATGGATCTTTTTCACCCACTTCCTTAAGGATCTTGAAGAAACTTTCAACTAGGGTTTTGAAGTGTGTAACATGAGCTTTCCAAAATGTCCAAGAGCATGAAAAAATTTGAAGTGTAGCTATGGTTTTGAATTTTGCCATTAGTGAACTTTTCACTTGAAATTTCAAGTCATTTTGCCAAAGTTATGAGCCAAATTGCCAAATGGACCAAGTAATGATACATAGAGGCAATAATTGGAAGATATTTTCTGATTTGAGACAGATGGAAGAGGATAAGAAGCTAGAGTTTTAACCATGGTTTGGTCACTTTAACCATTTTGCATTAAATGTAAAAGATTCCTTTTTATCTCTTAAGCCAAATCACCAATTCTTGATCAACTTGCAAAGTTCTGAGTTCAGAACTCTTGGCCTATAAATAGAGGTCATTTCCACTCTTCAATTCACACCAAAGTCACACAAATTATAGGCTTTCTCTTTCTTTCTTAGAATGCAAGTTTCTTAAGTTTCAAAGAGGTAAAATGCTCAACCTCTAAACCTTTGAATTTCTGACCAAAGTGATGCTTCCCACAAACCACAAACATCATATGGGATGTGTTTGATCCACTCACACACTCCAAAAACATCTCAAACTCAAAATCACTACCTCACTTCTCAAATATGCATAATCTAAGCCTTATCATGCCAAAATCCATTCAAGATCATTTCTGTCCAAAATAACACTTCCAACACCTCACATATATCACATATGAACTATCCAAACACTCACATATGATCTGTAACCTCATAATCTTCAGATTCGATTCACACTCCAAGGTTATGCAGATCGGGTACCACAGCTTAGCACAGATGAATTCATATGGTTCCAAGCATCCAGACACCTTCCATAATCATCATTGAAGCTATTCAGATTGATACAAAGCATCTGTAACATCTCCAGATCAAAATCCAATTCTCAGTTTGGCCGTTTTTGAGGTAAGTGCACTTGAACTTCAAACTCATACTTGCACGCATCATAAATGAAATATGAGCATACCATCTTGTTTCTGCACCTATGAGGATCATTAACCCTCAATCAATTGCATCATATCATGTTCATACACGATTTCACATTGAATTTCAGTTTTAGGGTTCTTCGTGTTCATCACAAAATTGACCCCCTTAGAGTGAAAATAAATGAATTATGAGGGCACCATCATGTTCCTCGTGAAAAACCGAGTGAGATAGACCCTTTGATTGATCAAAACAACTCAGTTTTCAGAAAATTCAAAATCAAGTTAGGGATGTGTTCTTGGCGCCATTTTTTGTTCAGAAATTCAAATGGTTCGTTTTAAAATATAATTAAATGGAAGCGTGTTATTTACAAGCTGCGCGCGCAGCTCAGTTGGCAAGTGTTTTGGTTGGTAACCTCCAGGTCGTGGGTTCAAACCCTTGTGAGACCAAACCCTCTTTTTTAGCACTATTTTCTTTCATTTTTCTTTTACAACTTCAATTAATTAATTAACACATCAAATTAATTCATTTTTCATTCATTTTTTGTACACTCTTTATTTAACACATATATTTTATGAATATCAAAAAAAATCACAAAAAAAGATTTATTTAATACATTTTTAAATAGGTTTAAAATGACATGTTTTAAGTGTTTTTTAATACTTTAAAATATTGTTTTTTCATTTGATTCTTAACCTAATCACTTGTAAATATTTTTTGTGATCAAACCCTAATCATTTAGGTCTTAATTAAGCATTAAAACTTGTTTTAACTTAATTAAGTTGACTTTTGTCAAATTCAAATCGTTTTAAGACAAGCGATCGCGATTCTTTTTCAAAATGATAAACCACTTCTTTTTGATTAAATCTTTTTTAATTGATCAATTGATTTTCAAAACGAAGTGGGGCCTCTCGAATATTAGAGAGTATAAGTCCCTTTCGTTTTTCTTTGTACAGTTTTTAACAGAAAACTTTTTCCAAATTGCTTCCAAACAGTTCTTTCAAAAAACATTCAAATCATTTTCAAAAACCATCCACCCTGTTTTATGAAAATAAAACAGGGGCCTCTCGAATATTAGAGAGTGTAAGTCCCATTTCTTTTCTTTTTGTACAGTTTTCAAAACAATAAAACTTCAAAGAAACAAAACTTTTCAAATATACCATGGGCCTCCACGTAGGTATAAGTCCCAAGCCCCTTTTGTACATACCCATTCCAGTACATGAAATTAGGTATTTCATTGTACGCCTTTTGTATATATCTCAATCAATGCGTTTTTTTAAACTTTGAATAACAAACCAAAAATGAAGGTTTCTTTAAATCTTCCCAAAAATATACCATGGGCCTCCATGTAGGTATAAGTCCCAAGCCCCTTTGTAAATACCTGTTTACATAGCTTTGAATAAACTTAAAGGGCCTCTCCCCGAGTATAAGTCCCGAGCCCCCGTGTATACAAGTGGATCATGTTTACAGGTATATTTCCTTCATAAACTCCATTATATACACACACTTTGTCATATATATGTATAACTGTTCATATTTGTTCATGTACTTGTTCATGTTTGTTCGTACTTGTTCATACTTGTGATTGTGTTATATATGTTTATTCAACTTAGTACAACACTAGGTTCCCCATAGCCTCCTATTGGGCTTCGTGCAAAGAATCTCCCTAGTTTAGGTTAGGACATAGAGTATGGTTTCCCGGTGAAATCGCTCTAAGAGCTCAAACCAACTATACCATGCCTCCCCTTGGGCTTTGTACAAACGAGTGACCCTCCCATAGCCTCCTCTTGGGCTTACAATGCAAGGACCCTGGATTGTCCCTCCCATAGCCTCCTCTTGGGCTTACAATGCAAGGACCCTCGGATAGCCTCCTCTTGGGCTTCGTACAAGGACCCACGGGCTTCTTATAAGCATCCCCAATATCCAAACACAAATACCCTAGGAGATTAGACATTTTTCATCTCTATGCTAGGAGTATCTCTTCTATATCATCACAAACAATCAATCAATCAATCAAACTTTTTGCCACAAGGCTGGCTAATCAATCAAACTGTTTTACCACCGTACTGGATGATTAATCAAAGTTTTTGTCGCAAGGCTGACTTCATTGAAACTTTTGCCACAAGGCTGGCTGATTAATCAAAGTTTTTGTCACAAGGCTGACTTCATTGAAACTTTTGCCACAAGGCTGGTTAAACAAAAACATCTTTATCATTCTAAGCACCCTAAGTGGCATGGCCCCGGGCTTATAATGAAAAGATTTTCAAACAAAAAACAAACAGATGTATGTGATGATATAGATTAGATACATCTAGCATTTAGACGACATTTGTCTATTTTCCTTTGCTTCCACTAGCATAAGTGGGAACTACGATTGCTCTGACTTTCTCAACATCCCTTTGAGAATACGTAGGCACAAGGTCAATCCTTGGCGAGCAAAACAAAACAAAAAAAACCATTCAAACCTTAGCACCCGTAGACCCCGAGCTACAGATGCTCTGATTCCCTCTAAGGGATATGTATGCAGAGGATCGCGATGATCTTTGCGAGCATAATCAAACAAACACCTTAGGTCCCACCTATTTCACAAGAACCTCTCAATAACATGGAATGAAAAACAAAGCAAAGAAACCTATAGAGTACTATAGATACGTTGGGTGCTAATACCTTCCCTTCGTATAACCAACCCTCTTACCCAAGATCTCTCCCCCCACTTTTAGGTTATTGCAGCTTTTTTCCTTTTCCTCCTTCGGAAATAATAAAAAGTTTGGTCGAAACAAAGAAAAATCATTTTTTTATGAGCACTCGAGCCCAAAGAAGGCATCAGGTGTCTCATTCCACAAAAAAGAGGAACAAAACGGTTTTTCGCCCGCGACAAGTCGCCACTAATATATTTATCCCATCGAGTGAAAGGAATACCAGATAACCTAACTCAGAATAAGAACAAGGTCTTGCGACCACAGAATAGGGCACGGGAGTCGGTTACGCGAGGGGAAGTTGTTAGCACCCCTCACGCCCATCGTACTCGATGGTATCCACCTATGTTTGTTTCTATCTAAAGGGTGTATCTATGTCTAAACCTAATGAGAATGAATGCAAAAGAAATACGGGGAAAAGAAGGAATTATTTACAAGTGTGCTCGCTTAGGCCCCGCGACCCAATGCCTACGTATCCCTTACAAGGAATCAGAGCGACCGTAGTTCGGCTCCATAGTTTCCATTTGTTTTGTGTTTTTTAGTTGAACAGAGGTTAAGGTCACAATCCACGATGCTCGACCTTTGGAGACTTATACGCCTACTTTTGGAAAGGACTTAACTTGTTCTTAAGCGCCTAACAAGGCAAAAGAGTGAACTTGGGTTTGTGTTTTTTATGTAACTACATGGTGAACAAAACCCAATACAAGGTTTCGCACCACTTCGTTACTTTGTTTTAATTCGAGCCTTTATTAGGTGTTTTAAATGTTTTTTGGTTGGGTATTTTTTAAGGGAATTTACTTTGCGATTAGAATCACATACAATGTATAATGATCGAGAAGCAGATTAGGGAATGAATCCCACTCACTTCTATCCCATTATATAATGTTCAAGAAACAGATTAGGGAATGAATCCCACTCATTTCTATCCCATTAATTAATGTTTGAGAAACAAATTAGGGAATGTATCCCACTCATTTCTCTCCCATTAAGTAGTGACCGAGAAACAGATTAGGGAATGAATCACACTCATTTCTATGTCACTAAGTGATTGAGAAACAGATTAGGGAATGAATCCCACTCATTTCTCCATCACTTTCTTGATGTGATTCGCATCTTTATTTTATTAGTGTTTTAAAGTTGAAAAAGAAAAAGAATGAAAAAAGGGGAACTAACCTATTCTCTAATCTAAGTTATTCTAATCTAAGTCTAATGGCCCTAAGGTCAAGGATAACTATCCTAACCTATCTCAATTCCTCTTAACAAAGAAGGAAGAGTCTAAGGGAACATGGCAAAAGAATGGAGTTACAACTCCAACAAGATGAGAAGAGAGCCCTAGGGCAGTAGCAAACCAAGGAAATAAGTGTCCTAAATCAAACACAAAAGCCATATGGCACTACACGAAAATATTCACAAAGAGTTACCAAAGTATCGCATAAATCGTCACTTAACAATTAGCGAACAAACATCCGTTAATCAAAACAAAAAGCAAATGAAGACATGAACTAAACTGAGGACAGTAGCATATTATATCATTTATAGGTCTAAGGCTTTGTACCAATCTATGTTAGTCAATTAGCTTGAAACAACACCAAGTTCTAACAAAAACTAGACAAAACTAGGTCAAAATTAGTTAGTAAGTTCAAATGGTGAATGAAGTTAGAAGAATGTAATCAAATGATGGAAGTCAGTAGCTAATATCCTCTAATAGGTGTTTAAACAACCATGGAACCAAGTCAAGAAGTCTCATACAAAATTATAGTTCATTTGGACAAGTTACAACACAATCGTTAGCCAAAAGCAAGTTGTTTACATGTAAGAAAAGAAAATTCAATTAAAATAAGAAGAAACAATTTAAAAATCTAATTCCAGGTCTTAGGACCTCTAAACATCCCTAATTATATGTACAAAAAGAGTCTACGGCTATTGCATAAAGGTAAAGCAAATTATAGGTCAAATTCACATGGTTATCCGCTTAGGAACGCACATAAATCGGGTATAGAGAACCTAGTGAAAACCTAACCAAAACATGGAATTAGACTTTTATCTTTTTCACACAATATGGTATATGAGTCTACTGATGTCACACAAAAGTTGGTGATAAAACTTTGATCCTAAGGTATTAAACAAAATTAATTTGCAAAACATATCAAACATAGAAGGAGAATGAACACACTAAAGAAAATGATTTATTAAAAACAACAAACTAAGTTCTAAAAATCTAACAAAAATATCAAAAATTTCTACACACATTATTCTGTTTAAAACATATTTTTATTTATTTTTTACTTGGTGAGAAAAAGATTTACGAATTAAAAGTTAGCAGAGAAACATTTTTTTAGCAAAAGGAAATAACACTGGCAGGGGGTGCTGAAGTAAAAGGAAATGCATTGAATTCTTGTAAAGGCGCGTGCTGGGCCTTATCCCGAGGGTGGAAATAGCAACTTCGTATGGCCCAAAGCAGAACAAGCTCGTGGCCCACTTTGAAACATCCTACACTACTTTCATTTTTATTATTTATTATTCAACATGCAACATATAATGCCTTCATTTACTCTATGGTCCAAATATCAGACTCAACGCGACATATATGTAGACCTGGGATCAATTGGGCATGGATTAACTTAAGTCACTAAAAGACGAAACATAAAGATCAGCCAATCAACAATCAACACACCACATTCCAATGATTAACACAAAAGTAAAAGCCAAAAACTTGGAAATAACAGCCAAAGAAAACAATCCACGTAGGCACCTGAGTTAAAATGCAAAGGTAGCACAGACGGCGGCCGGAGATGACCTCCGGTCATCTTCTCCGGCGGAACCCTTGGCCGTCCCATATGAAATTTTCCAGAAACGCGCGGGACCGGTACCAATCGACTCGGATTTTTGCGCTGAGTCCAAATCTGATTTTAGTTTTCATTGATTATTCTTCTAACTCACAAACCGAACAGATCTAAAAGAGCCCTAACTTTGTAACTCTTCACAAAGCACACGCTAATGACGACGAAATGATCCTCATGCCATACACACCTCAAATATACCATCAATCATTCAGTCATACATCATTCAAAGCACAAACGAGAATCAATTTCAAAACTCTATAAGCTTCACATAGATGCAGCACACACAATGAATACATGGTGGTTCTAATTGTCCTAACCCAATCCCTGATGACGGGTTCCAGGCCTATACATGCTTCTAATGCAAAGGAAGAAGAATCTTACTTGGAAAAGTCTTGATCCAGATTTGAAGAAGGATCCGATAGTTTCCTTTGTTCTTTGAAGATGATGAGTGCGAAGAATCTTCGAGATACGTATCTTTTCCAAAAATGAACTCGGATTCGTTGAAGCTTTGATCTTGACAATTACACTAGTGATGAAAATGGTGATGGATCTTGAGATGAGTATCCATGGAAGCGGCTACAGATTCTTGAATAAGTGCATGGAAGGTGATGATTGATGAAGAGTGAAGGTTGTGGTGATTGAAGAAGAATGGGAGTTTGTGGTGGTGGTTGAAGATGGTTGTTATGGAGGTTGAGAGAGATGAAGTGAGAGAGAGAAAGTGAGAGATGAGAATGATGGAGAAGAATCTGAAAACGAAAGTTATGGGCCTCCTGGAAAATTGTGAAGGATGTTCTATATATATGGTGAGCTTGCATGGCTATTATGGTGAGTGCATTGATGTTATGGTGGAATGGCTGTAGTGTATGACTTTTCTATGCTTAATGAGCAAGTTTGTGGCGGAAAGAAGAAAAAATGAGAGAGAGTCCATCGTGAAGTTCTTGTTGTTGTCCGCGCGGAGAGAGAAAGATATTCTCTAGCTTTTTTGTGTTTTCTCATGAGAAAAAGAGAACCAATTTTTGTGTGGTGGTTGTAGTGTGGGGTCCAATTGGAAAGACCTCCCCATATCAAATTGCTGTCATCATAAACTTAGTCCACACATCTTTTTAAAATGCTCTTTTCTTTTTGCATGGCTTTTGTAGTAACCTCTTTTGAATTTGCATGATGATGAGTTTTTGTATGGCTAAAAAAAGGGGTAACAAACGTGATGAGTTATGTGCATGGGTTAATGCCATTAGTTCTACAATATTCTCTTTTCTTCTTTCTTTACTTTTTTTTTTATAAGGATGGGCCTTTCATAGTACAAACAAATTGGTACAATGGGCCAAATTCATAAGGTGACTTTGCCTTTAACCATGATACAAATTGGTACAATCAACTCTAACTGAAGATAGTCAAACTTGGTCAACACTTTAATTTTGCCGCTTTTCACAACTCCTTAGTTCATGATGATATATCTTGATTAATTCTCCTCAAATATCGCATCTGTCAATACCAGCCACAATTTTGATCAAAGCACTGAAAAGTCTATCATTAACTTTATTGCTCCAGATGAAATTCTTGAACCGTAACCCTCCAATTCAACTTCAATCAACTATTAGCCAATGAAATCAAGTGAGTAACTCCAAATGGAACTCCCGAGCACCTCATACCATGTAATTATCTCTTGATTAAAAATTGACCAAAAAGTAAACAGGGTTGACTTTGGTCAAAGCCCTAATTTGGAAATCCTGATGAACCTGAGGATTGTGCCTTTCTAATCTGATTTTTGACTAGGAGAGGATGAAACCCTGATTTTAGGAGGACTTCAATGGGAGTGATACCGTATAATCAGACTTCAAAACGTCTCCTTCGAACCAAGATATTTCTTCTGTAGAAGCTCTTTTCTTATCAATTTTTGAATAGTAACCATGATATGAATGAATGTAATGGATGAGTGACCTAGATGAGGTATGCATATGAATGTGATATGAAAGCCAGTTGGGGAATAAATAAGTGGGAAAATTTTGGGGTGCAACAGCTGCCCCTATTCAATCTTCTTGGACCTGAATGTACAAACATCTTGGGTTTCGGACATTTGAGGTACGAGTGGATTGAATACCCCGAAAGTGCCATCAAAATTTGCATTCTATGGTACAACAAAGAGTATTGAGTATTATCAAAGGATACCAGCCGAAGGTGGACCTTAAACAGGTTGCTAACCTCAGTTAGACTTCAAAAGGAAACACAATCTAAGAGTGACTTGATAAAGGATGAAACCAGCCGAAGGGGAATCCGATCCTAATTTGCTAACCTCAGTTAAACTTGAAAAAGAGGCACAGCCGAAGGGTGACTTGATAAAGGATGAAACCAGCCGAAGGGGAATCCGATCCTAATTTGCTAACCTCAGTTAGACTTGAAAAAGAGACACAGCCGAAGGGTGACTCGATAAAGGATGAAACCAGCCGAAGGGGAATCCGATCCTATTTGCTAACCTCAGTTAGACTTCAAAAAGAGACACAGCCGAAGGGTGACTCGATAAAGGATGAAACCAGCCGAAGGGGAATCCGATCCTGATTGCTAACCTTAGTTAGACTTCAAAAAGAGACACAGCCGAAGGGTGACTCGATAAAGGATGAAACCAGCCGAAGGGGAATCCAATCCTGATTGCTAACCTTAGTTAGACTTCAAAAAGAGACACAGCCGAAGGGTGACTCGATAAAGGATGAAACCAGCCGAAGGGGAATCCGATCCTAATTTGCTAACCTCGGTTAGACTTGAACAAGGAGACGTAGCCGAAGGACGACTCCAAAAGGAAGAAACCAGCCGAAGGGGAATCTTACCAAATTGCTAACCTCAGTTAGACTTGAAAGAGAGACACAGCCGAAGGGTGACTCGAGATCTGAAAGAGTATGCCAATAATCATTGGACTTGGCTGAAGTATTGTTATTTATGAAACATAAGAACTACAAAGTCCCTTCAGGCCGAAAAGCGGGGTGTAATTCTACAAGAGTGACAATCATTCGAAATGCCACACACAAAGTATGAGTTATCTAAATGATTGAGCTCAGCAAACGGGAAATCACCAAAGAGATAATGATCTTTGTGCAGAATGACTTTGTATCTAATCCACACTGGAGAGAGAAAATGAGACTTCTTTTGGGGACATATTACCTTGTGCCTTTGGAGCACATGCCCGTTTGGCTTATGCATGTTTGATTTTTCATGGCGTAATGCTCCATATTCATGGAAATGCTACGCACTCTTGTAGATGCAATGTGAATGCAATGATTACTATATGCAGAGATAATGAGGGCCCTTTAGAGAATATTCCACTGAATTGTCGGTTGAACTTCGTCTCTGACCTCGGGAGTGGTAAACACCAGGGAGAATCCCCTTAGTGTTATGAACTCTGTGGGGGTGCCAATAGACATTGGACTTTAACTTGCAAGACATGCATCTTTGTTGACTTGAAGAATACTTTCTGACTTCTCACCATGAGCCATAGCTTGGAGAATTTTTAGCTTGAGGAGATTCCCTCAATTTACCATATTAGGGATGAGAAGCCTTGATGAGGAGCTCTTTATGGGATGAGTGGAACAACCCCAAGGAGAAATAAACTCCTATACTTGGGGAGAGAATGAATTCTCAGGAGAAATAAACTCCTATGCTCGGGGAGTGGCTTTTCCAGGAGAAATAAACTCCTATGCTTGAGGAATGGAATCAACTCTTAGGAGAAATAAACTCTTATGCTTGGGGAGAGAGTAACTTGCTGGGGAAAAGCATTGTGATACTTCTCCACTCTATAATGGCCAACTACACTTTACAAGTGAATGACGGTTTCTTCAGTACAAACCAAAGGAGTATGCCCCAGGCCGCTTGACTTGTGAAGATATCTGATTCATCGAAGACATTTGCCTCGAAAGGATCCTTACACCACCATTACTTGAGAAAATCTGCCCCAGCATATTCATACATTTGAGATATTCTTTCTCTTGATCCACGGATCCTTGAAGAGATTTGTCGAACCTCGAGGTAATTGCCCCAGATTGAGTGAGCTTGAGAGATTCCTCGACGTCACTACTTCAGATTGATTGAAATCAAGAGAGATTCCTCGACTTGATTAACCCTGATTGGTCGAATTTGAGATGTCAAACCTTGATTTTCTTGCCCCAGATAGGCTGAACTCACGAGAGAGATTCCTCATCGTGACTACCCCTGATTATGTACATCTTATCAGAATCCTTGAGTTTACTTCCCTTAAGTCAACCAAACTATGGAAACAACTTTATCACGCTTAATGGAGTTTTCAAACTCTTCTCCACAGGGTACTTAATCAAAATGCATATACTCAAAAGAGTATTCAGACTTCTCCCCTCAGGATGATCAATCAAAGAAGGTATCAACCGATTATGCTCAATGGAGTCTTCAAGCAACATGCCCCCTGATATCAGTCTCTAAAATGATTTCTTTTTATTCTAAGGAGTTCTCAAGTCTCTTTTACTTTGACGTGATCAAGATCTTCATGGATTCTCATCATACAAACTTCCTTGATGTTTAAGCAAATGTTTTGTATGCGAAAGAATGTTAATTATAAGAATGATAATTCTAATGCAAAGTCTATGCTAGTCTTGAAGTTTAAAAACTTTTTATGCAATGAGGTGGCCACCTCTTGTGAATGAAACGTAAAGCGGGCATACAATACCAACATAGATATGTGACGCGTCATTGGGAGTCAGCTAAACGCTATCTCATGGGATGCATTTTCGAAATAAACCCTACTTCAATTAGGGCTTTTGAGGGTTGTAACTTGGCCAGGTTCATGGTTTTCAGAAAACAAAGGATTTTTAGGCTCAAAGTTATTTGGTACCAACCCCCTTCATGATGTTCTCCATTCCTATATTCAGTTAACTCAATCATGAGTGTTCTTCCCTCACAAGGGATTTTTTTTTTTTACGGTTGAGGAATCAATGAGGTTTTTCATACATGGCAGTCGCTCACCTTTTATTCTTTTGATTCATCATCACACGACTTTGTTCTTGCTTTATTTTCACCATCATTTTTCTTTTTACTGCTATATTTTTTCTTTTTATTTTTTCATCATTTTTTCTTTGCTTTCTTTTTTTCTTTCTTTTTTTTTTGAACAAGTCGTGTGACCTCACATTGTCTTTGATTCGTTGGGAGTGATCGCGACTACCTCATTCCATGATTAACGAAGAATTACCATTGTGGCCTCGTCATCTTTTGTCCTTTTGGTAGGTGAAGGATAACCATCACGGTTTTGAATTTCCTCAACCTTTTGAAGGATAACCATTGTTGTACCCTTAAATGCATACCATTTGTGAGTTTTGAACACTTGATCAAGTTAAGTGAACACTACCCTGCCCAGGATTAAAAATAAGGGTTTTTTTTTTATAAAACAAGAAACTCCTCCTTCAAGGCTCAAAGGGGTTAACGAGGGTCTATCTCCCTTATATCTCCGGTGTTTAAGGATTTGAAACAATGCCTGTACATCATCAGTAGGATTTTATTCAAAAACACACAATTAGGGATTTTGCATTTTTTTTTTATCATCATTCTCCATCCGCTCATTGCCTAAGCAAGCGATTAGTAAAGGTTGGTATCGTAATGCCAAAACAAATTTTATGAGTGAAAACGAAAGGATTACTTCAAGACAAACATACTCTTTTATTATGATTTTCATTCGAAAATTAACAAATTTTTACATGCTAGCAATGCTTAAACAAACAAAGAAAGATTACAAATGAAAATGCAGTAAAGAACTAAATGAATTTCATTGTTGAGGAGACTTGACTCCGTCTGGACTTATTGTTCTTGAATGCTTTTTGCAGTTTTGATATCTCATAGGGACTTCAATTTATGCATAAACCTCTTGGAGTGAACGTGATTGCTTTGGAATCAACGAGGTCTTGAACTTTGTCTTTGAATGGCTGATAGTTCTCGGTTGAATGACCAGGTGCCCCAGCATGGTAGCCACTTAGCATTATCATATGTTCCTTCCACACATTTTAGATTACTTCCCAGAAGAAAATTCCAACAAAGGCGTACAAGAGTGGTGCAATTTGCCTTACTTTAGGGATTCGAGCAATGCAAATGATGCAATACTCAAGATAGACAATGTCTTGCTTATCCCTCGGTCGGGAGCCCCAAATATAGATGCTAAAACTGTAATCACCATCATAAATGGAAGAAGCTAGTATGATCATCAAACTCAGGAGAACTATCTGTGGTGAGGAAGACCCAAAACACCAACTGAAATACCATCAATCAGGGAGATAACTAAGCACAAGGCACTGAAATTACACCGATTCATTTCTTGTGTTCTTTCTTTCTCTGTTGACGAGCAAAGGCCACTGAAAAGAAAATTCCGGGAAGAGATGACCTAGGATATGAAGAAGAACCTTGAGAATGAGGAATGTCTTCGTAGAACACTCTTGATTATGACATGGAAAACTATTTTGACGGAGTTGCATAAATCTTTGTAGTTCTTTAGGGATTCGAGCAATGCAAATGATGCAAGTGCTCAAGATAGACAATGTCTTGCTTATCCCTCAATCGGGAGCCCCAAGCAACTTCCACATATGTACAAGAGATGATTACCACTTTGGCTTGCATATCCAAACCATCAGGATCGAGCATGAATGATCTTTGAAGTTATTGACATCAGACACTAGACATAAACCAATAATGTCTAAATCAACTGAGTCACGATCTTTTATGGCTTCCAAACTTTTCCTCCAAGAGATGGAATCTTTTGTCAATTTCAATAATCGGAAACTTGAAGATTTCAATTCCCAAATTGTTCTTATGATGTGGAGTCTCTTTAACAGTAATAGGAACCTCAACAATACTTCAGACATTCTAATTCATAAGAACTTCTCATGTGTGAGATTAACATTTGCATTTGGCCTCTGAAGAAACTGTTCTCAAATCTTCTTGTCTAAGAGAAAACTCTTGAATAATCTCCATACACTGATTCAGGTTAATCCCCATTCCTGTCCTCATCTCATTCAAGTACTCACGGAGTTGTTCCGTTTTTAACTTTCAAGCACGTAGTGGTAAGAAGTCATTTGCATTGTTGCTGAAACCAGAACTTGAGTAGAAAGGGCCCCCATAAGCTTCTGAGAGAACTATGAAATGCATGATAGTATGAATGCATGTTTCATTTCTAAGGGATCCTAAAGTCTTTTCATCAACTTTTGTTTCTCTTTTATTCTTTTTTTTTGTTGCATATAATATCTTTTCTTTTTCTCTTTTCCATCTTTTCTACTTTTTTTTTATTTCCTCCTTTTTTGGAAATAGACTTTAGAATCCCCCACAAATGAAGTGGATAAAGTAATGATGTTATGCAATGCAAAAGCATGGGATCAAGGTCCATATAATCCGAGTAACCACTGTGCAATCCTCTGAATAACTGATGTAAAGCCTCGGTAGGTCAAATGTCATGAAATCAAAGGTCCGACACCTTTTTGAATACCAGGAGAACCAATAGTCACCAACAGAATAAAATAGTCACCAACGGTACCTGTCATGTATATCCCACCCCACTCACAGGTGAATCTAGGTCAAGGTAGGTCAAAAGGTCTCCAGCGTTAACAACTCTCCTGAAACACCATCATTGTTGCAAATACATGCCAACAACGGTATCCCATTCGAGTCTCGGCTGGTCGTGGGTCTCATGATCGCAATCAACAGAACCTAACATTCTGTTGGCGTCATTACTATCCACTCTATCCTAGGTATCCTATGTGTCAACTCTGGCCTGGGTATTGGGCCTTTTACCTCATAGAACATCCCACCCAACCTGCAAACAGAGAAAATATGTGGTCCCCACGGGGACCCATAATATAGTCCAGATGCATGATATGCAAGCGGAAAATAAACATGATGTGCAAGCATATATACAACATGTAAACAAATAAACACACAAACAAAGAAACACCCAATAAACAAACAAACAAAGGCTGGGATCGACTCGCTAAGAACGGACCAGCACAGGTCTAGCAACGTCCCCAGCAGAGTCGCCAGCTGTCGCTACCGCGAAAAATGGATCAGAGTCGCCACTAATATATTTATCCCATCGAGGGAAAGGAATACCAGATAACATAACTCAGAATAAGAACAAGGTCTTGCGACCAGAGAATAGGGCACGGGAGTCGGTTACGCGAGGGGAAGGTGTTAGCACCCCTCACGCCCATCGTACTCGATGGTATCCACCTATGTTTGTTTCTATCTAAAGGGTGTATCTATGTCTAAACCTAATGAGAATGAATGCAAAAGAAATACGGGGAAAAGAAGGAATTATTTACAAGTGTGCTCGCTTAGGCCCCGCGACCCAATGCCTACGTATCCCTTACAAGGAATCAGAGCGACCGTAGTTCGGCTCCATAGTTTCCATTTGTTTTGTGTTTTTTAGTTGAACAGAGGTTAAGGTCACAATCCACGATGCTCGACCTTTGGAGACTTATACGCCTACTTTTGGAAAGGACTTAACTTGTTCTTAAGCGCCTAACAAGGCAAAAGAGTGAACTTGGGTTTGTGTTTTTTATGTAACTACCTGATGAACAAAACCCAATACAAGGTTTCGCACCACTTCGTCACTTTGTTTTAATTCGAGCCTTTATTAGGTGTTTTAAATGTTTTTTGGTTGGGTATTTTTTAAGGGAATTTACTTTGCGATTAGAATCACATACAATGTATAATGATCGAGAAGCAGATTAGGGAATGAATCCCACTCACTTCTATCCCATTATATAATGTTCAAGAAACAGATTAGGGAATGAATCCCACTCATTTCTATCAAATTAATTAATGTTTGAGAAACAGATTAGGGAATGAATTCCACTCATTTCTCTCCCATTAAGTAGTGACCGAGAAACATATTAGGGAATGAATCCCACTCATTTCTATGTCACTAAGTGATTGAGAAACAGATTAGGGAATGAATCCCACTCATTTCTCCATCACTTTCTTGATGTGATTCGCATCTTTATTTTATTAGTGTTTTAAAGTTGAAAAAGAAAAAGAATGAACAAAGGGGAACTAACCTATTCTCTAATCTAAGTTATTCTAATCTAAGTCTAATGGCCCTAAGGTCAAGGATAACTATCCTAACCTATCTCAATTCCTCTTAACAAAGAAGGAAGAGTCTAAGGGAACATGGCAAAAGAATGGAGTTACAACTCCAACAAGATGAGAAGAGAGCCCTAGGGCAGTAGCAAATGATCGCGACTTTACGTGTCTATAAATCTGATAACTGCAAGTGCACAGTCGTGTCGTGTAGTTTTAAAAGATATCGAATCCACAGGGACTATGAATCGATCTACCGTTATCTAAGGTTACTATGTAAAGCTAGGAGTACTAAAATTTCGATTGTTCCTAAGGGAAAGTGATTGTGAGAAAATAAAGAATAATAATAAAAGACAGGTATCAGTATGTATTTCGTTTAACTAAAGGTAATCCGAAGGTCCATTGGCTTTTGCATAATTAAATTAAAAATCTTTACTAATTCCATTGATTAAAAATCCTCGTCTCAAACTTTCGCTCTGTTGATTCAGACTACTATCCTAATCCTAATGTACGCTTTCGCCATCCCATTAGATTTTAGAAGAGCTTTTTGGAAACAATGTAATTAATAAAATGCCTATTTTACGAGGTTGTTATCTATTTAAATCTCCTAATCTCAAACTTTCGCTCTGTTGACTCGGAGCAAGCTAATAACCCTAACGTACGCTTTCGCCATCCCGCTCGAGTGTAAAAAAAATTTTTGAAAATAAATAAGTTCCAATTAGTTTTAATACGCTTTCGCCATCCTTAAAACTAATGTCCTATGTCTACTATCTGGTTAAATATCTCAAACTTTCGCTCTATTGATTTTAACCTTTGACCGTCCTAACCCCTCAAACTTTCGCTCTATTGGTTTTAAGACTTACTAATTAAATTAGACATATAAACCAAAAATAAGTGATAATTAACAAAACATAATTAAGCCAATTTATTTCAGATCCCTACGGTTAACTTACTTTACATACCGACACCTTTAGTAATTTAGCCAGACATATTAATATGATTAAACATGCATAAATCGGTTCGGTTTATAATATTAAACATATTAAATGGCATATAATATATCATGCAATGATAATATAAATAAAGGCGGTAAATAAAAAACCTGAATTAAAATAAATCTGAATTGAATTGAATCTTGAAGTACTCGAACTTCCACCACAGGTTGGCTGGATCGTTCTTCGGAATTTAAATGGCAGAAAATAAAAACAACGAAATAAAACGATAAATCTAACGTAAGGCTAGATCTACGAAAAGTTCACAACAATTTCCAGTGTAGAAATCGTTGTGAGAAAATAGACGGTTAAATGAAAGCAGAATAAGGAAAAGCGGTTCGCGGTACAATTTCGGCAGCACTTCGTTGGCAGGAAATCGGACAGATTGAAGTGAAGTGACTGGTCCTATTTATAGGAGGGGCTTGCAGTTGCTTTGCGTGAAAAGAGGAACTTCTGCAGACCGGGACGTGGAGACGTGCGTCTCCTATTCTTCAGGGAGACTTGAGACGTGCGTCTCAAGTGGAGAGAATTTAGGGAGGTGGAGACGTGCGTCTCCCTTTTGCAGAGGTGGCAGAGACGTGCGTCTCTGCTTACTTGTGTGGCTTGGGCTGTTCTCCTTCGTGGGCTGGATTGCTTCATTGAGTCTTTGGGCCTCTTTCAGCACACTTGGCCTTTAATTGCACTCCCTTTTCACTTCAGCACCCAATTTACGTCTTTTAGGCATAGAAAAGGGTCGTTTTGGCTCCATTTCTTCTCTTTTTTATAATTCGGCATAGTAAGAGTGTAAAACCTGAAACAAAGCAAAAACACGCGTAATATCGTAATAAATTAAAATAATAAACGGAAAATGCTATAAATATCTATGGATTGTAAGCTAAATATACGATATAAAATCGTGTTATCAAATTCCCCCAGACTTGAACCTTTGCTTGTCCTCAAGCAAAATAAGAAGATAAAGATAAATGAAACACATTTCCACCACGTCGTTCAGTCATACTTAGCTACATAGTGTTCTTATTCGGAAATAATGATAATGAATCTAGCAATAAACCTATAGTAACAACACTAAACAACTCCCAGTATGCATACCAATCCGAATCATGCCATTATAGCTCGACCTTTTTGACTTGTCATCATGTTTCACCCTTTTCATTCGCGCGCAATCACATTAAGCCCATTATCTTGACACGCACATAGCAGAGTAGTCGGTTAGTGACTATGATCCTTCTCATGGAGTTCTGGCACAATATGTGGTATACTCACTACAGAAAAAAACGCCTCCTACCACGCCCAGAAAACCGAGGCTTTATGCAAAATAACCGTGGCGTAACGCTGAGGCCACGGTTCGGCCACGGAAATCCAACGGTGGAGTATACGGCCGTGGCCTAAAGTAAAGTCCACGGTTTTTTGGTATATACCACGCCTTTTTTACAACCGTGGCTTTTTTAGGCCACGGTTTAGGTAGCTTGATTAAGGCCGCGGTTTGTATTTGCCATGACTGCAAAACTGTGGCTATATGGTAAAGCCACGGTTTCAATTTAACATTTACGATACAGTTTTGGTTCAAGATATAGCCACGGTTTGGTTATGACCACATATTTAAAACCGTGGTTATATTTTGTACATTCTAAACCATTAATCTTGCCACGGTTTATTCCCTTAGTTTTCTTAATTTTGTCGTTAATCAGTTTAATATTCTTAATTAAGAAGAAAAAAATTACTTTAATCATGATAGCAAGATGTGTAAATGAAAGGAAAATACTAATTGGAATTAAATAAACATTCAATGTACTTGAGTTTATTTTAAAATACATATAAATATAAAATTGTGATAGGAAATATCACCTCATTTTCTACTGCTAATCAAAGTCGAGTTCCTTAAAATTTATTCTAAAGCTGGATTCCCTAAAATTTATTCTAAATACTAATCTCAGCCATCTAACTTAGTAGTCTCTTACATAGAACTCTTCATGTTGAAGGAGGAATTTCCCAACCCTTTGATATTGGTCCATAATCATAAATCACTTCTCTACGGCAAAACCATACAAGTTTTATAGCCTCGGGTGTTCCAATTCCTACACCTCTAGGGTCAGCAGTAGGTCCAAACCTGCATAAATACATTCATTGTTCTTCATAAATTGACACATGAGTATATGTTTTTGGTTCCAAACAACAAATAAAAATTTTAGCGTGGCCGTAGGCCAAATTTCTAGTAGTGACTCCTTAGCATTCACTTGTAGATTGTGGGGAATCGGACAATAGTCCTTCCTACCAAGTTCATTACCAGATGACTTCTGAACCAATCGACAGTGAGTTTTTTTTTTAAATTCTTTGTATTTGAGATTTGCGACCGTTAGGTTAAATGATCTTGTGAGGATCACCTTACTTAGTAGGCACATTTCTTCTTATGGTTGAACACATAATTATTATGAGGATCATACACTTATATTCATCGACTCTCTGCGTAGTTTGTATCTAAGACGGTGCCGACTGCTAGAATAAACTACTAAGGGTTATTTCAAAACTTAAAGTCGGTGGTTTTGGTATAACGGGTATTCAAATCGGTTACGCATACTCGGGGGTTTTAGAGTGTTGGGACAATAAGGATATTGACTATATTCAGTTTCAGTGCGTTGAGTGTTTGAGTAGCTTTGTATTTCTCGAACGTGTGGGGTTTGCGTTTATCGTAAAATTTTTGTTATGGCTCAAGAAAATGGAAGAAATTGAAATAACTACGGAATTATACATATAAGACTTAAATTCCATAAATATTCTTTATTGAATTTGAAAAACATTACAAGGAAGGGAAATAACTGAAGGGAAAAAAATAAAATAAAACTAAAGGAAATAGAAATAATACGACTCCCCCAGACTTAGATGATGCAATGTCCTCAGTGCATAAGAACTACTCCTCATTGTTGCGGTTTCGAGAACTGCTCGCGCCTCTTGTACGAACACGGCGACGTCTATCAGGAGAGTCGTTCACACGAATGTCAAGATCATGCAAATATGTAGCAATTTCAGCGTATTGACTTTCGTTCCTAATAGCATAGTCACGGTGCTCCTGTTGCATCTCTCGGATGAGCCTAATTGTTTCAGTTTGGTTTGTCCGCATAGCTTGAACGAGTTGATCTTGGCGTTGAATAGCAGCATACATGGCTTCAAGAGTGATAGGCGGAGGGTTGTTTGGAGGAGGTTGGTTGACATCAGCTTGCCCTTGGTTGAGTTCTTCTTCATTTGCATCCATAGGTTCATTAGGATGTTCTTGTTGGTCATCTTGAGGGTTGTCTTCAATAAGCCTCCAACGTTGAACATAACGGATGTTGATTCTTTCAGGACATGGAAGGATGACATAAGGAATAGGAACTTTGTTGACGACCAAAGTGTATCGGCCATCATGGCGGGGTGAAACCAAGTGGGAGTCACGGCAGTAGGTGAGATCGAGTGACTGAGCGGGCTTCATGAGATGTGAGAGTGAGAGGAGCTCGTCACCAAGACCTAAAGCACAGGCCAAGGTAGTAATAATGCCTCCAAGCAAGAATGGATTTGTAGCGGGGGCGTTGACTAAGCCTTGGATGTGTTGGAACATAAACGGTGCGGCGTTGAAACGGATATTATTAAGCGCACAGTAAAGGAAAAATAATTCATTTTGGTTTACCTTGTGGTTGTTAGATCTCGCAAAAATAGTATGCCCCAAGACACGTTGAAAATAACATATAGCGGGGTTTTGAAAATGAGAAGCATGGAGAGCTCTCCAACCGGTAGGATTTTCTCCAGTGAGATGGAACCAAAATTCAAAAGCGAGATCCTCCCAAGATCGACCATTGAGTTCTTGAAAGATTGAGCGGTGAGCAATTGGTGCATGATTAAAATGCAAATATGAAGCTACGACATCTTGATCTAGAGCATATTCACGGTTGAACATCCGGAATTGGATGCTACCGGTTGAGAGTGGTTGATTAGAGGGAGTATCGTAGTTGAAAGAACTCAAAAATTCTAAGACGAGCGGCTCATAAGTAGGTACAGGTTCGGTACAAAGATGGTGGAGGCTAGATTTGGTGAGCAGACGGGTAAAACCATCAATGAGACCCAAAGTTTCTAGACACTCGGTGTTCACAAATTTTGTGGGAACAACCGAACGTTCGTAGAAGGCGACATATTTTGTTCGTTGAGAATCATTGTCATCATCTCGGAAGATAATGTTAGAAAGGTCGGGAGGTGGTCTCTCGGGACGCTCACTACGGATTAATGAACGTGGAGGCATGGTGAGTATGGAAATGAAAAATAGAAATGTAGTGTAGAAAAGTATAGAATGGTATGATAGTTGTGAAGAAGAAGAGTGGTGGTGGTGTGGTTTTATAGTGAGGTTTGAAAATGGTGTGGTTAATGGAAAATTAAAATGGATTAATGGTGGTGTTTGAAGTTTGAATAGAATAGAGAAATGGGAAATGAATGGAGTTTAAGAGGTGAATGATGGAGGATGAATGAGGTTAATGGAGTTTAAATGGAATAAATAGGGGAAGAATGAAGATTGAAAGATGAATTTTGAAATTCAAATTCAAAATTCAAGAGGGAAAGAGATTGGGCATTCTTTGATTCACCGATGCAGTAGATGTAGCGGGTTGTTGTTGCTCGACCTCGACATCAGTCATATCAACAGTGTGATCATCAACGGAATCTTCAGAACGAGTTTCAGGCTCATACTCAGATACAGGTTCATCAATGGGAAGAGGTTCGTAATCAGGAATGGGTTCATCAACAGGAAGAGGTTCATAGTAACCAGGAGGTGTTTCAGGTTCAGATTCAGATGCTGGCATTTCCTCATCAAAATGTTCATAAGCTTGAGGAGTTTCAGGTGATGGCTCTCTCTCAGGAATCTGACCATAGTAAAGCCAGTTGGCAGGGTTGTGCACACTCGTCCTAGGATTTGGTAAGGTGAACTGATACCAAACTTTGTTATCAATGAGCAATTCAAAACGATCAGGTCCAAGATTACCGATGATACCTCGATTAAAGCAGAAATTGATGTCCATAGAGGTATGGGTACCAAAAGGTGTCAATCTAAGCAAAGGCACTCTCATTCCTATGGCATTAGCAATCATAGTGACGAATCCGCCGATCCTAATGGGTGAAACTTCGTCTTGCGTGATGCACTCGAAGTTTGTTAGCATGAATGCGATGGCATTGACCGGGCGATTCTGAGATGTACAAAACATGATGAACAACTCTTCTCTAGTAACTTCAGTGACATTATCGGGCTTTCCAAAAATATAGTGAGCAAGGATCTTGTGAAAGTAGCGGAAAGCAGGATTGTGGATGTTCTCAGATTGAAATTCATTCTCTTCAGGGTTGTCGTTTCCAGTGATCTTGCCCCAGTATTTTTCCAACTCCCAGTATGGAAGATTTTCTTCAGCTACTTGGGCGTATGCATCAGGTCCATGAGGTAGTTCTAACATTTCAGCAAAATCTCGGATGCAGAAATTAAACTCCATACCAAAGAGTCTAAAGAGAATAACTCCTTTTTTCAGTCCTTGTCCACAGTTTGGAAGATAGGTCAGGGAGCTCAAGAATTCCAGAGTGAGCTTCCGGTAAGTGCTAAACTTGCGGAACAAGTGAGAACCAGTCCAACCAATTTGGTTAAGCAGGTGTAGGATGCTTTCTTCGATACCAAGTTTCACCATAGTTGGTTGGTGAGGATAGCAAGTCAAATCCATGTGTCTTCCAGCCAGCTTGTTAAATCTTGCTTCTTGTCCTCTACCACGGAACACAACTTCCATGTTATCAACTTCTTGCATCGTAGTTAGTAGTTAAATGAAAAACCTAGAAGTTGAAAATATTGAAATTAAGTTAGAACTAGGCTAGTGTTAATTTTTAAAAATAAAATTAAATAAAACAAGTTATAATAATGATTATAATTATAAAAAGGAAGTATTTTCTCGAGTTAAGATAGCAGTTATAATTATAATAAATATTATAAGATGTATGAAAAATAATAAGAAAATTAAAATTTAGAATAATTTAAAATAGAATAGTTAAATGAAAATTAAAGGTTAAAAATAAAAATAAAATAAAAATAAAAAGAATAAATAAATGTGGGTTGTCTCCCACCAAGCGCTTTGTTTAATGTCGTAAGCTCGACGATTTTAAAATAGAAAACTATTTTTTCGAAAGAGCGGGCAGTTCGTCAAGTTTAAAAACTTCGTTGTTTTCATCGTATTCGAGATGATGGTAATACTTAAGACGTTGCCCATTTACGACAAAAGGTTTGACGGTTTCTCCTTTGATTTCTATCGCTCCACTCGGAAATATGTTAGTTATTTCGAAAGGGCCAGACCATCTAGATCGTAACTTACCAGGAAATAATTTTAGTCTAGAATTAAATAAAAGTACTTTATCGCCTATGCTAAAATTTTTCCTAGATATACGCTTGTCGTGCCATTTTTTCGTTCGCTCTTTATAGATTTTGGCGTTTTCGTAAGCGTCTTGTCTAAGTTCTTCTAATTCGTTTATGTCTAGAAGTCGTTTCTCACCAGCGGCAGTGTAGTTTAGGTTTAAGTTCTTAATGGCCCAATAGGCTTTATGTTCTAACTCTACCGGTAGGTGGCATGATTTTCCATAAACGAGTTTGAATGGGGTAGTTCCTATTGGAGTTTTGAAAGCTGTTCTATAAGCCCATAAAGCTTCATTTAGCTTGGTTAACCAATCTTTCCTAGATATAGCAACAGTTTTCTCCAATATTTGTTTTATTTCGCGGTTAGATACTTCTACTTGTCCGCTTGTTTGTGGATGGTATGGTGTGGCTATTCGATGATTCACTCCATATTTTCGAAGGAGTTTCTCAAGTATTCTTGAAATGAAATGGGAACCCCCATCGCTAATTACCAATCTTGGCACACCGAACCTAGGAAAGATGACGTTTTTGAAAAGTTTGATAACTACTCGTGTATCGTTTGTAGGAGAAGCAATAGCTTCTATCCATTTTGAAACGTAATCGACGGCTACGAGTATATATTGATTTCCAAACGACGACGGAAACGGTCCCATGAAGTCTATTCCCCAGACGTCAAATATTTCTACTTCTAGAATGCCTTTTTGAGGCATTTCATCGCGTCTTGAAATGTTTCCAGTTCGTTGGCATCTATCACAGCTTAGTACAACAAAATAAACGTCTTTCCACAGGTTGGGCCAGAAGAGTCCAGACTGAAGGATTTTGGCGCAGGTTCTAGATGTGCTATGGTGTCCTCCACACGGTGCAGAATGGCAGTGTGTTATTATGCTTCTTATCTCTTCCTCGGGTACACAACGTCTAAAGATTCCATCGGGGCCTCTTTTGAACAGGAGTGGGTCGTCCCAATAGTAATGTTTTAGGTCATGGAAGAATTTCTTCTTCTGTTGGTAACTTAGATAAGGAGGAAGCACACCAGCAGCTAGGTAGTTTACGAAATTTGCATACCAAGGTGCGTCAGATCGGGCTAAAGCTATTTCTGCTAATTTGTTGGTTTCAGAGTTTGGACGGTACGGTTCGAATTCATTTGCTTCTAATTGGGCGATGAGTCTTTCATAAGGGAAATCATCGTCAATTGGTACTTGTTCGGGTTTCAGATTTTCCAATCGAGAGAGGTGATCTGCTACGACATTTTCAGTGCCTTTCTTATCTTTAATTTCCAGGTCGAACTCTTGCAGTAATAAGATCCATCTCAAAAGTCTTGGTTTAGCGTCCTTTTTGGTTAGGAGGTATCTAATGGCGGCGTGGTCAGTGTATATGATTATTTTGGCTCCTACCAGGTAAGAACGGAATTTGTCTAATGCAAATACGACAGCTAATAATTCTTTTTCTGTCGTGGCATAATTCATCTGAGCTTCGTCTAGGGTTCTACTCGCATAATATATGACATGTAGTTTCTTATCCTTTCTTTGTCCTAGAACGGCTCCTACAGCATAATCACTTGCGTCACACATTATTTCGAAATGTTCATTCCAGTCGGGAGGTTGCATAATTGGCGCAGAGATTAATGCTCGTTTAAGCGTTTGAAATGCTTCAGTGCATTTATCGGTGAAAATAAAGTCGGCGTCTTTCATGAGTAGTTCAGTTAAGGGTTTGGTTATTTTAGAGAAATCCTTAATGAAGCGTCGGTGAAAACCAGCGTGTCCCAGAAAACTTCTTATTTCTCTAACGGTTTTGGGAGGTTGAAGGTTTTCGATAATTTCGATTTTTGATTTATCAACTTCGATTCCTCTATCGGATACGATGTGTCCAAGTACAATTCCTTGTCGAACCATGAAATGGCATTTTTCCCAATTAAGGACTAGGTTTACGCTTACGCATCGTTTAAGCACCATTTCAAGGTTTTCTAAACATGTTTCAAAACTTCCTCCACAGACAGAGAAGTCGTCCATAAAGACCTCCATTATTCCATCTAGGAAGTCGGCAAATATTGCCATCATGCATCTTTGGAAGGTCGCGGGTGCATTGCAGAGTCCAAAAGGCATTCGTCTATAAGCGAATGTACCATAAGGACAGGTGAATGTGGTCTTCTCTTGGTCGTCAGGGTGGATAGGAATTTGGAAAAATCCGGAGTATCCATCCAGATAACAAAAATGTGAGTGTTTAGCTAGGCGTTCGAGCATTTGATCTATGAAAGGTAAAGGGAAATGGTCTTTTCGGGTAGCTTTGTTTAGCTTCCTATAGTCAATGCACATTCTCCATCCAGTTTGGGTATGTTGTGCTACGGATTCTCCTTTTGCATTAGTGATTACAGTGACTCCTCCTTTCTTTGGTACGACGTGAACAGGACTAACCCATTTACTATCGGATATAGGATATATTATTCCAGCTTCTAGCAGTTTTTGGATTTCCTTTTTAACCACATCGCTCATAATAGGATTTATTCGCCTTTGATGTTCCCTAGAGGTTTTACTATCGTCTTCGAGCATAATGCGGTGCATACACAGAGAAGGGCTTATACCTTTCAGATCTGATATGTTGTATCCTAAAGCGGTAGGGTATTTTCTTAGGACATTAAGTAATTTTTCAGTCTCGGTTCGTCCTAAGTTGGCGTTCACTATGACTGGTCGGTTTAGTTCTTCGTCTAGAAATTCGTATCTAAGATCGGTAGGAAGTGTCTTCAGCTCTAAAGCAGGTTTCTTAGGTCCAGGTATAGGATCGGGAGTTAAGGCTAAGCATTCACTCAGGTGGTTATCTTGATATTCCTCACGCCAGTTGTCATCTTTAAGAATTGGCGGCATAGGAATTCTTAGGATCTCGGTTTCCTTATTTGGTTCGGATTTTATTTCCTTGACACACTCGTCGATTATGTCAGCAGAACAGCATGTGTCAATTATAGAAGGTGCTTTTAGGAATTGGGAAAGTATAAATTCTATTTTCTCTTCTCCTACTTCGAAATTAAGCTTTCCTCGCTTTACATCTATAATTGCACCAGCGGTTGCTAAAAATGGTCTTCCTAATATGATCGGGATGTTAGAATCTTCTTGGATATCCATATTGATGAAGTCAGTTGGGATGTAGAATTGACCTACACGAACAGGGATATTCTCTAACATTCCTACAGGGTATTTAACTGAACGGTCTGCTAGTTGAAGAGACATTCTCGTTGCTTTAAGCTCACCTAGATTGAGTTTCTTACAGGTCGAAAGAGGCATCAAACTAACACTAGCTCCTAGATCGCACAAGGCTTTCTCTATGATGGTTTTTCCAATTACGCAGGGTATAGAGAAACTACCAGGGTCTTTCAGTTTTGGAGGCATGTTATTTTGGATGATAGCGCTACATTTAGCGGTAAGCGTTATAGTTTCGTTATCCTCGAGTTTCTTTTTGTTTGATAAGATTTCTTTTAAGAACTTAGCGTACGAAGGCATCTCAGTTATGGCTTCTGTGAATGGTATGGTTATGTTTAATTGCTTCAGAAGTTCTACAAATCTTTTAAATTGCGCTTCGGTTTTTGATTTAGCTAATCTCTGAGGGTAAGGAATTGGTGGCTTATAAGGCGGTGGTGGAACATAAGGTTTCTCTTTTTCGGGTTCCACTTCGTTATTGTTCTCATCAGTCTTAGCAGTTTGTTCGTCAGTTGTTTTCTTTTGGGTTTCCTTTGGCTCTTGTTGTGACATGGGTACGTTTTGGGTTCTAGGATCTATGGGTCCATCGTAATTCGTTCCACTTCGTAGTGTTATCGCGTTCGCATGTCCTTTAGGATTGGGTTGAGGTTGAGCAGGAAACGTGCCAGCGGGGGCAGCAGTAGGTGCTTGTTGTTGAGCTACTTGTGAGATTTGGGTTTCTAACATTTTGTTATGCGTAGCTAAAGCATCTACTTTGTTCGATAGTTGTTTTAGTTGCTCGCTATTGTGGATGTTTTGATTCAAGAAGTCCTTATTGGTTTGTTGTTGGGAAGCTATGAAGTTCTCCATCATGATTTCTAGATTTGACTTCCTAGGGATGTTTTGAGCAGCTACAGGCGCTTTTTGGTAGCCAGGTGGTACAGCAGGTGCTTGTCCAGGCGCGTACAACGCATTGTTGTTCTTATAAGAAAAGTTCGGGTGGTTTTTCCATCCAGGGTTGTACGTGTTAGAATAAGGGTTTCCTTGAGCGTAATTTACTTGATCAGATGGGACTCCAGTCAAGAGTTGGCATTCAGCAACTACATGTCCAGTCAATCCACAAATCTCGCAGTTAGGTGTTACAGCGGCAGCGGTGGCTGAAGGAGTGATGGTTAAGTTCTCGATCTTTTGAGTTAAAGCGTCTACTTTAGCGTTAACGCGGTCTATACCACTTATTTCGTACATTCCTCCTTTGGTTTGGGCTTTCTCTAGAGCGGCTCGTTCTCCACCCCATTGGTAATGGTTTTGTGCCATGTTCTCTATGAGTTTGTATGCTTCATCATGGGGTTTGTCCATTAATGCTCCGCCAGCAGCGGCATCTATAGTCATTTTAGTGTTATATAAGAGACCACCATAGAAAGTATGGATGATCAGCCATGGTTCGAGTCCATGATGAGGGCATATTCTAAGCATGTCCTTGTAACGTTCCCAAGCTTCGAAGAGCGATTCGTTATCTTTCTGGGTAAATCCGTTGATTTGACCTCTAAGCATAGCAGTTTTGCTAGGCGGAAAATATCTAGCTAAGAATACTCTTTTCAATTCGTCCCATGTAGTTATGGAATTGGAAGGCAGGGATTGAAGCCACGCTCTCGCTCTATCTCTCAAGGAGAAAGGGAAAAGGCGTAATCGAATAGCTTCGGAACTAACGTTGTTGGCTTTGATAGTGTCGGCGTATTGCACGAACACGGATAAATGGAGATTGGGGTCGTCTACAGGGCTTCCAGAGAATTGATTCTGTTGAACAGCTTGGACCAGTGAAGGTTTCAGTTCGAAATTGTTCGCCTCAATCGCAGGTGGTGCGATACTTGAATGTGGTTCAGCGCGCGAAGGAGCGGCATAGTCTCTAAGAGGACGAATAGCAGCCATCTCTAACTTCGGGGTGATTTGATTGATTTGATCAGTAAAAATCAATTCCTGATTAATCGGAATTTCTGCTACTTCGGGAAGATTGCGAGCTCGACGTTTAACGTTAATGAAACGTTCGATCTCGTTAATTCGTTGTATTAATTCTCCTCCTTGTGAACGAGTATTTGGCATACAATCGTTCAGAAAGAAAGGGAAGAATTGTCCTAGTCTCTACGGTGTAACAGTGAGTTACGATATCGACTTAAATAGTCCCCGGCAACGGCGCCAAAAACTTGATCGCGACTTTACGTGTCTATAAATCTGATAACTGCAAGTTGTAGCGCTAAAAAAATACTCAAGGTGTATACACACTCGAAAAGAACAGAGTCGCCACCGATCTTTATTTATTCCAAAATGGAAAGGGAAAATGTCGAATAAAACCCACGATTAAAAAGAAATGGATAAGATGGTCATCGTAACCAAATTAGGGTTCGGGAGTCGGTTAAGCAAGGGGAAGGTATTAGCACCCCTCACCTCCATCGTACTCGATGGGACCCATTTAGTTAGTTTTTATGAATGAGTGTTTGCGTGATGTTTGCGTTCTTTAGTTTATTAATCGATAAAAGAGAAAAGAAAAAAAAGATTTTTATTTTTTATTATTGTGCTCGCCAAGACGTTTGTGTCTTGTGCCTACGTATTCCCTCGTGCAATGGGAAAGTCAGAGCAATCGTAGTTCGGGGAAAAAAAACTACGATTTTGTTGGTTAATTTTATGAAGGATGTTTTTGGTTCAAAGGATCAAAGGTATTCAAGAGGTGTGCACCCCTTGTCACTTAATCGCTTTGATTTAATTAAGAAAGATTTTTATTCAAAGGATCAAAGGTATTCAAGAGGTGTGCACCCCTTGTCACTTAATCACTTTGATTTAATTAAGAAAGATTTTTATTCAAAGGATCAAAGGTATTCAAGAGGTGTGCACCCCTTGTCACTTGATCACTTCGATTTAATTAAGAAAGGATTTTTAAGTTTGATTCAAAGGATCAAAGGTATTCAAGAGGTGTGCACCCCTTGTCACTTAATCACTTTGATTTAATTAAGAAAGATGTTTATTCAAAGGATCAAAGGTATTCAAGAGGTGTGCACCCCTTGTCACTTAATCACTTTGACTTAATTAATGTATTTTAATTCAAAAGATCAAGGTATTCAAGAGGTGTGCACCCCTTGTCACTTAATCTCTTGGTTTGATTAAAGTGTTTTGATTCAAAAGATCAAGGTATTCAAGAGGTGTTCACCCCTTGTCACTCGATCTTTCGGTATGGTTTAAAGAATAGAATTTTGTAAAGAAGAAAACTCGACGTTGGATCGAGAAGTTATTTGAAACGACTTGACATTGGACCAAGATTTATTATTTGGATGAAATTTGTTTTTGATCTTTTTAATGGAGAAACTATTTTAACAAATAAAAAGTATTTGAAAAGTATTTTTGAATGTTTTATTCATTTGTTATAAAATTAACTAACAAAAAAAATGAAATTAGAAACAAATAAAAGAAATAAAATGAAAATACCCATTGGGCCAGCGGATAGCAAAGATGGGAGGTACATAAGTAACAGATCCTTTGAGCCCAACATGTTTAAGAACTGAATAATAAAATAAATAAATAAAGGTTGTTGTTTGGGCCGGACCGGGTTGACCTAAGATCCGAATCCCTTCTACCAAAATTTTGAAACGGGTTAGAAAACCCTAGGGACCAAACATCTGCCCCTTTCACGAAATCAGAAAACATCCTCTTCCCCTCATCTCTCTCGATTTGAAACAAACGCAACAACAACGAAAGAACTCTCCGCCTCTATCATTCAAGATCCAACAAATACAAAAATAAATATTCACATAGCAACAACAACAAATATAAACAACAAAAACAACAAATATAAACAACAACAGCAAATATCAGCAACAACAATCGAGGTTATAAAGTTACCCACAGCAACAAGGCTCTTGCCGGAAATCGTTGAGTGTCGGACGTGAATAATCCACAAAGAGAAATCCAGAGATATGCGACTTCGATGGTGAGTGTTGATTCTCTCTTTCTCTTTATGTTTTCGTTCTTCTGTTGCTTTTGCTTTCTTCTCGACTCCTTCTGCACGTGAAATGTCGTATTGTTGCGTTGTGGTCTGAGCTAAATGTGGTGAATGTTATGAACACAGTGAGTGATTCAAAGTGGACGATGAGTTTGAATGTCTGTTGAAAGTATGGTTCTGTGTATGACTAGAGGGGGTTAGCAGCAAGTTGTGGTTGTGGAATGATGAAGGTGAAGGTAAGGTTGTATGAAGTTTAGAATTTGTTTGCGGTTTAGGTATGTATGCTGTGGTTTTGAATCGGTTCTGTTTAGAGGTGAAGAAGGCAGTGATGATGAGTAAGGTTGAGGGTGAGGTTTATGCCTTTTCGCTGCGTATGCGTGTTTGTTGGAAGGTGTGAAACTGATGAGGAGAATATGGTGACTGTTGTATCAGTGTTGAGTTGATGAAGGTTGTTTTGCGTTTTTTCCTCTTCAGAAATCTCTCTAGGGTTTATGGCCAAGTGTGGCTGCCCCTTTTTCTCCAATGAATCAGTGAACATATAGTGCTTAGGTTTGGGAATAACTCTAGGTTAGGATGGACTCGAACTTGGTTTGGAATTATAAAGGGAAATGCTGCAGGTTGCTTTTGTGTAACAGTTTGTATTTTACCATTTTCTTGCAATTTCTGATGCTGGCCGCAACATAGTGATGGCAGGGTAGCAGTTTTGTCTTGTTTTGAGGACAGCAAGGTTTTGGACAGGCCATAAAATTGGGCCTTGTGAATTTGTTTGGATGACAGAAATCTTGGCAGCTTTGTCTATTTTCTTAAACTCTTTTGCTAATTAAACCTTTGTTTATTATGAACTCACTTGAATGAATATTGACTTCACTATGCTTTTCCTCTTTTTTCTTTCATATAGATGAGAACATGAAGAATGGTATGAAGAAAGGAACATTTGGAGCTTGAAACCGTTGTGTGAATGACTCGAGAGACTTGGGAAAAGGATGCTTGGAGGTGCAGCCTCGATTGGGAGCTTGAAGGTTAAAAAGTGTTCATAACGTTACCGTTTGAAGATCAAATTTGGCATGAATCTTTTTTGAAAAAGCCTTGTAATTTTGCTAGTTTTAGAATACCTTTTTTGTAATTCAAGTGACAATTGTAACTTAAATTTTGTAATTCACCTCTTTTGTAATTCAAGTGACACACCCTTTTTTAGCATTCCTATAAATCTTGGATCTACTCTTGTATCAAGTGATATTTGTAACTTGAATTTCCATGTGAACATGTACCTTAAAGTTTGTACAAAAATCACAAAATCCTTGATTTGAATAAGAATCTTTTCCTTAGTAATGATCCTTGTAGAATTGATGAACTTTTGCGAACTTTACTTCAAAGAATGTTTGCAAACTTGAATGAAATTGAAATCAATGATCTTATTCAATTGAATCCTTAAATCTTCTTCGCTAAAACCCTAAATCTCAATCTCCAAACATGGTCAACCCGTCAATAAATCTTCAAACCAAAAATCTTCTTCTATGGACGATCTCATCATAAGAATCATCGTCTTTGAAGAAACGATTATAGCATGAATTGAAATTAGAAGTTAAGAACAATTTTAAGTCAAGAATGACAATTCAATAACTTCTATTGTCCTTTAAGCATAATTAGCTCTCGATCTTTGAAGATAACTTGTAGACATTGTGCCAAAAGAATCGTCTCAAAAATGTTGAAAATTGAAGAAGTTACGATCTTTGAAATCTAACTTGAGAATCGGTAAAACGTTCAAACACTGGTGAACCCTTGCTATGCAAATGATGTAAATGGGATGTGGGATCTTAGGTCAAAAATTAGGGTATGACAGATGCCCCTATTTAAGTTTCCTCTATCGGGAGATATGAGGATACTTAAATACTAAATACACAATTTTTGCCCTAAGATACTGCAAATGTGTTTATGACATGAATGCAATGGACACTTTTTAATGCAATATGATATGAGAGAGACTCTGAACACCGCAGGAGATATGGTGTCACAAGAGACAAACTAATGCTGGAGAAGCAAAGTAAAAGACAAATGAACTCCACAAGGGAGTATCGACAAAGTGACCCAATCGGGGAAAGGATTGCGACAAAGGGGTATCCAAACCCACTTTGGGAATGGAATCCAACTCCACTGGAGAAGAGATTACAAATCTACAAGGGAAAATACCTCACTGGTAAAGAAACAAAAGATACACCGACGTTTACTGAAGGTGAACTACCAACTTTTACTGATGGTAGAGAAATCTTCATCTGGACATCGACTTTTTACTTGAAGATGCAGGAATTTAGTCATCTGAATACCAACTTTTACTGAAGGTACAGGAATCTTCATCTGGACATCGACTTTTTACTTGAAGATGCGGGAATCTTGTCATCTGGATACCAACTTTTACTGAAGGCACAGGAATCTTCATCTGGACATCGACTTTTTACTTGAAGAAGCAGGAATCTGGTCATCTGAATACCAACTTTCACTGAAGGTACAGGAATCTTCATCTGGACATCGACTTTTTACTTGAAGATGCAGGGATCTTTTCATCTGGATACCAACTTTTACTGAAGGTACAGGAATCTTCATCTGGACATCGACTTTTTACTTGAAGATGCAGGGATCTTTTCATCTGGATACCAACTTTTACTGAAGGTACAGGAATGTTCATCTGGACATCGACTTTTTACTTGAAGACGCAGGGATCTGGTCATCTGGATACCAACTTTTACTGAAGGTACAGGAATGTTCATCTGGACATCGACTTTTTACTTGAAGACGCAGGAATCTTTTCATCTGGATACCAACTTTCACTGAAGGTACAGGAATCTTCATCTGGACATCGACTCTTTACTTGACAATGCAGGGATCTGGTCATCTGGATACCAACTTTTACTGAAGGTACAGGAATCTTCATCTGGACATCGACTTTTTACTTGACGATGCAGGGATCTGGTCATCTGGATACCAACTTTTACTGAAGGTACAGGAATCTTCATCTGGACATCGACTTTTTACTTGAAGATGCAGGGATCTGGTCATCTGGATACCAACTTTTACTGAAGGTACAGGAATGTTCATCTGGACATCGACTTTTTACTTGAAGATGCAGGGATCTGGTCATCTGGATACCAACTTTTACTGAAGGTACAAGAATGTTCATCTGGACATCGACTTTTTACTTGAAGATGCAGGGATCTGGTCATCAAAGGTGTAAAATAAATACACTCTTGGTCCAAATTTCATTAATTTGAGAAGTCTCAATGATTAGAGGCAAAAATTAATCCAGGTACAAACGGGAGAGAGACGGTCAACCAGGACTCTTCCTCACGAGGAATAAGCTCATGTAAGGATTTATCCTATCCAAAGTGGAAAGGAAAGCTAAAGCAAAACACTCCCACGAGGGATAAACTCAGTGGGGAATTTAGAAAGGATACACACTTTTCTGCTTAGGGCTGACACTCTATTGGAGAGAGGGAATACACTACTTAGTGATAAACACAACCAAAATGGATTTAGGATCATTAGGAAATGCAAATGTGCATGAAAGGTGTAAGTATGAATGTATGAATGCCATGCATATGCTGACAAAACGAACAAAACAGATAGACTGGAGATCTTCAAAACATCATAGTACAACGGGATACTCGACTAATCTCGACTGAATGGAGACTTCTACACAGAGCATGTCTTTTGTAACATCTTTTAGAAGAAATAGGCTTATGCTGGAGATGAGAGAAATCCGATGGGAATTACATCCATTGGGGAAATAAACCCTAGAGGGATACCATACTTGTCGGAGAAACTTACTAGCAGCGGAACCACGCCTACTGGGGTAACCCAAAGCGAAATCTATTAGGGAAATCAATGATCAACTGGAAAAACCCCAAAACTCTCAAGGTTTCAAATACTCTCAATATTGCAACAAATAAACCGGCCGGAGGAGAACCACCATCAATCAAACAAATCACGATTTACAAATCACTGAAGAATCTTTTGCACTGTTGTAAATGAGGATCTGAGATTTTATGCCCCTATGCCTGGCACTTGAAAGGAGATTGCCCCTAAATGATGAACCCTTTAAGTAATTGGCTTCACTATTTCAGTAATGTAACATGCCCCAGTGTGAGCCTTTGAGAGACTTTGTCTCGAGGTAACTGCCCCAGATCAACTGGATCTTGAAATAATTTTCCCTAAGCTGATTGTTCTTGGGAAGAATGTGCCCCTGATTGAATTACTTGCCAATAACTAATTTCACACAAATGCAAATCCTTTAACGCTAAGTGCTGACTTGCAAATAAAACAGTTAATTCAAAATGGTAATTTTAATGCAACGCATATGCAAAATTTTGAAAACAAACCATTTATTGGAATGATACAAGATATTGAAAAAAAAGGTGAATCCTTATGAGCATTTTTTTTTGAAATTCAATCTGTGAAAGATGAATGTGACAGCATGATGTCAGCACAAATGATTAGCAAACAAATTAGGAGTCAAGTTAACGCAACCTTGCAATAGTATGCTTTCAAAAGAAATCTTGCTTCAATTAGGTCTTTTTAGGGTTGTAGCGTGGCTAGGTTCACGGTTTACGAAACAAAAGATATAGGCTCAAATTTTGATTTTGACCCACCCCATACTTCGTGATATTCTCCAGTCCTATGTTCAGTTATTTGACACATAAATTCAACTTCCAAGAGGATTTGCAAATGCTGGTTTGAGAACCAATTTCCTTTGAGGCGACAATCATCTATTCTTATTTGGAAGTCACACAATCGTGTTGTTGCTTTTCTTTTGACAATGATCCTTTATGATCTTTCAATCCAGCGGCATGCCCTAATTTTTGCCTAAGTCTCCTTTTTAGGTTTTGACTTAGCGGGCCTTTCTATTTTTTCTTCTCTTTTTTTTTAATTCTATTTTTTTTTTGAACAACTTGTGTGACGTTTGTCCATTCAATTAGAGAATTTATAGATTGACTGCTACTTTGATGGTTCAAGAGAGCATAACCTTCAAAAGCTTTGGATTTTCACTACTTCTTTGACATTGTGTACGAAGAGAGAACACAGTTGATCCTCTTTTGGGATGGTTACTTCAAAAATGCATGATTCTCTTGGAAATGAATTAGTCATTGTAAATGAATAACTACCCTGCCCCAGGTTCAAGATTAAGGTTTTTAATTTCTTGTAGAAATAAACTCCAACTCCTAGGCTCAAAGGGGTTAACGAGGGATTATCTTCCTTATAACTCCAGTGTTTGGGGATTTGAAACAATGCCTGTACATCGTCAGCAAAGTTTTATTTAAAAGCATACTACTTCAATTCGGGTATTTTGTTTTCATCATTCTCCCTCCAATACTTGCTTAAACAAAAGTACGATAAAGAAAAGGAAATGGGAGAAACAAATAATTTTTTTTTTTTTGCAAAGAAGAAAGAAAGAAAAGATATAGAGTGAAACGAATGGATTAATTCAAAACTTGCATTCATTTCATTAATATTACCATTAAGTTTAACAACATTTTTATAAGCGAATAAACACTTAACAAACAAAAGAAAAACTCAAATGCAAATGATAAAAAGTGGCTCAATGATCTGCTTTGATCCATTGGCTTTAGGAATGTTCTTGGTGTCTCAGCACTGATTATGGCATAGGACCAATATCCTTGAAAGAAAGTATCTTATTGTCAACTAGATCTTGAACTTTTTCCTTCAGGACATTGCAATCTTCAATGGAGTGACCTGATATCCCACTATGAAAATCACATTTGACGTTTGGATCGTATTCCTTGGGAAATGGAAACTTTGCAGGTTGGGTTGGTCTGGGAGCTACCAATGAGTTCTGAACCAACACAGGATGCAACTCAGTATAAGTTAGAGGAATAGGATCAAATTGGCGAGACCCCTTTTTCCTTAATGTTTTGTTTTGATTCTTGCCCTGCCACTGATTTCCTTGGCTTTGTTGAGGGATAGACAAAGATTGTTGATCGGGAAGTTTTGGGAAGGAAGGTTGAGGAAGATCCATAGGAGACGGGCCATAGGCTTCCGCTTGAGCAACCACTGGATAATACTACTCTCGGGCTATAGGAGCATGCACTTCTGGTGCAATGATCGGTGGAGAGATTTTTCCTCCTTGCAGTAACACTTCCAAAATTCCCATGATATGATTCATTTGCTCCCTCAACTGGCCAACTTCCACTCTCAATAACTTTTGGTCTTGTTGAAGTTCTTCCATAGTCTTCGAATACATGCTTCTAATGTGTCGAGGAATCAACTTGACGATTGACAGTAACTGAATGAAAGAGACAATTGGAATGATGTACTTGCATGATGCAAATGATATGCAATGTCATGCAATGTTGGATGCAAAGCATGATAATGAAATAACCTATTGAAGAAGCTTCCTTAAGTTAGGACAGTTCTAAGTTATCTACCCAAGAATCCCCTCACAAGGTTAGCTCTAGAGTTTTTGGATATAATGATTCCTAGAGGCACCCAAGCATAATCAGAATATTGTTATGCGACAGGTGAACCATCTTATGACAAATTCATGAATACGCATCCTCTAGGCGAGGTTATTGTACCAATCATACAAGGAGTGCACCTTGGGGACCGATACATAACGTCCATTGATGGAACAGGTTCTAAAGGTCCTTGGAGTTAACGGCCACATCAGATTTTCGTCATGCGACGGGCGAACCATCTTATGAAAAATCTCATGAATAGGCCTCCTCCAAGTGGGGTTTTCGTATTAGCCATTCAAGGTGTTCACCCTGGGGACTAGCACTACATAACCACCTCCTAACTTATGTTTTTTCTCTTGTTTTTCAAAGCTTGGGTAAAAAGCTTCACTCAAGTATCAATCCCATTCCCACATATGAATATATATAGCAATATAGGAATAAATACAAGCGATAAAGCAAGATTAAAGAAGCACAAATAATACAAGAGTAAACATAAATAACACAAGAGCACAAGAATAAGCATAAAGAACATAAGAATAAACATAAAGAACACAAGAGTAAACAAACAAAGGCAAATACTTAAACATAAAACAAACTAAACTAGGGTTGACTCTCTTAAGATTTTTAAACTCCCCAGCAGAGTTGCCAATTCTGTAGCGCTAAAAAAATACTCAAGGTGTATACACACTCGAAAAGAACAGAGTCGCCACCGATCTTTATTTATTCCAAAATGGAAAGGGAAAATGTCGAATAAAACCCACGATTAAAAAGAAATGGATAAGATGGTCATCGTAACCAAATTAGGGTTCGGGAGTCGGTTAAGCAAGGGGAAGGTATTAGCACCCCTCACCTCCATCGTACTCGATGGGACCCATTTAGTTAGTTTTTATGAATGAGTGTTTGCGTGATGTTTGCGTTCTTTAGTTTATTAATCGATAAAAGAGAAAAGAAAAAAAAGATTTTTATTTTTTATTATTGTGCTCGCCAAGACGTTTGTGTCTTGTGCCTACGTATTCCCTCGTGCAATGGGAAAGTCAGAGCGATCGTAGTTCGGGGAAAAAAAACTACGATTTTGTTGGTTAATTTTATGAAGGATGTTTTTGGTTCAAAGGATCAAAGGTATTCAAGAGGTGTGCACCCCTTGTCACTTAATCGCTTTGATTTAATTAAGAAAGATTTTTATTCAAAGGATCAAAGGTATTCAAGAGGTGTGCACCCCTTGTCACTTAATCACTTTGATTTAATTAAGAAAGATTTTTATTCAAAGGATCAAAGGTATTCAAGAGGTGTGCACCCCTTGTCACTTAATCACTTCGATTTAATTAAGAAAGGATTTTTAAGTTTGATTCAAAGGATCAAAGGTATTCAAGAGGTGTGCACCCCTTGTCACTTAATCACTTTGATTTAATTAAGAAAGATGTTTATTCAAAGGATCAAAGGTATTCCAGAGGTGTGCACCCCTTGTCACTTAATCACTTTGACTTAATTAATGTATTTTAATTCAAAAGATCAAGGTATTCAAGAGGTGTGCACCCCTTGTCACTTAATCTCTTGGTTTGATTAAAGTGTTTTGATTCAAAAGATCAAGGTATTCAAGAGGTGTTCACCCCTTGTCACTCGATCTTTCGGTATGGTTTAAAGAATAGAATTTTGTAAAGAAGAAAACTCGACGTTGGATCGAGAAGTTATTTGAAACGACTTGACATTGGACCAAGATTTATTATTTGGATGAAATTTGTTTTTGATCTTTTTAATGGAGAAACTATTTTAACAAATAAAAAGTATTTGAAAAGTATTTTTGAATGTTTTATTCATTTGTTATAAAATTAACTAACAAAAAAAAAATGAAATTAGAAACAAATAAAAGAAATAAAATGAAAATACCCATTGGGCCAGCGGATAGCAAAGATGGGAGGTACATAAGTAACAGATCCTTTGAGCCCAACATGTTTAAGAACTGAATAATAAAATAAATAAATAAAGGTTGTTGTTTGGGCCGGACCGGGTTGACCTAAGATCCGAATCCCTTCTACCAAAATTTTGAAACGGGTTAGAAAACCCTAGGGACCAAACATCTGCCCCTTTCACGAAATCAGAAAACATCCTCTTCCCCTCATCTCTCTCGATTTGAAACAAACGCAACAACAACGAAAGAACTCTCCGCCTCTCTCATTCAAGATCCAACTAATACAAAAATAAATATTCACATAGCAACAACAACAAATATAAACAACAAAAACAACAAATATAAACAACAACAGCAAATATCAGCAACAACAATCGAGGTTATAAAGTTACCCACAGCAACAAGGCTCTTGCCGGAAATCGTTGAGTGTCGGACGTGAATAATCCACAAAGAGAAATCCAGAGATATGCGACTTCGATGGTGAGTGTTGATTCTCTCTTTCTCTTTATGTTTTCGTTCTTCTGTTGCTTTTGCTTTCTTCTCGACTCCTTCTGCACGTGAAATGTCGTATTGTTGCGTTGTGGTCTGAGCTAAATGTGGTGAATGTTATGAACACAGTGAGTGATTCAAAGTGGACGATGAGTTTGAATGTCTGTTGAAAGTATGGTTCTGTGTATTACTAGAGGGGGTTAGCAGCAAGTTGTGGTTGTGGAATGATGAAGGTGAAGGTAAGGTTGTATGAAGTTTAGAATTTGTTTGCGGTTTAGGTATGTATGCTGTGGTTTTGAATCGGTTCTGTTTAGAGGTGAAGAAGGCAGTGATGATGAGTAAGGTTGAGGGTGAGGTTTATGCCTTTTTGCTGCGTATGCGTGTTTGTTGGAAGGTGTGAAACTGATGAGGAGAATATGGTGACTGTTGTATCAGTGTTGAGTTGATGAAGGTTGTTTTGCGTTTTTTCCTCTTCAGAAATCTCTCTAGGGTTTATGGCCAAGTGTGGCTGCCCCTTTTTCTCCAATGAATCAGTGAACATATAGTGCTTAGGTTTGGGAATAACTCTAGGTTAGGATGGACTCAAACTTGGTTTGGAATTATAAAGGGAAATGCTGCAGGTTGCTTTTGTGTAACAGTTTGTATTTTACCATTTTCTTGCAATTTCTGATGCTGGCCGCAACATAGTGATAGCAGGGTAGCAGTTTTGTCTTGTTTTGAGGACAGCAAGGTTTTGGACAGGCCATAAAATTGGGCCTTGTGAATTTGTTTGGATGACAGAAATCTTGGCTGCTTTGTCTATTTTCTTAAACTCTTTTGCTAATTAAACCTTTGTTTATTATGAACTCACTTGAATGAATATTGACTTCACTATGCTTTTCCTCTTTTTTCTTTCATATAGATGAGAACATGAAGAATGGTATGAAGAAAGGAACATTTGGAGCTTGAAACCGTTGTGTGAATGACTCGAGAGACTTGGGAAAAGGATGCTTGGAGGTGCAGCCTCGATTGGGAGCTTGAAGGTTAAAAAGTGTTCATAACGTTACCGTTTGAAGATCAAATTTGGCATGAATCTTTTTTGAAAAAGCCTTGTAATTTTGCTAGTTTTAGAATACCTTTTTTGTAATTCAAGTGACAATTGTAACTTAAATTTTGTAATTCACCTCTTTTGTAATTCAAGTGACACACCCTTTTTTAGCATTCCTATAAATCTTGGATCTACTCTTGTATCAAGTGATATTTGTAACTTGAATTTCCATGTGAACATGTACCTTAAAGTTTGTACAAAAATCACAAAATCCTTGATTTGAATAAGAATCTTTTCCTTAGTAATGATCCTTGTAGAATTGATGAACTTTTGCGAACTTTACTTCAAAGAATGTTTGCAAACTTGAATGAAATTGAAATCAATGATCTTATTCAATTGAATCCTTAAATCTTCTTCGCTAAAACCCTAAATCTCAATCTCCAAACATGGTCAACCCGTCAATAAATCTTCAAACCAAAAATCTTCTTCTATGGACGATCTCATCATAAGAATCATCGTCTTTGAAGAAACGATTATAGCATGAATTGAAATTAGAAGTTAAGAACAATTTTAAGTCAAGAATGACAATTCAATAACTTCTATTGTCCTTTAAGCATAATTAGCTCTCGATCTTTGAAGATAACTTGTAGACATTGTGCCAAAAGAATCGTCTCAAAAATGTTGAAAATTGAAGAAGTTACGATCTTTGAAATCTAACTTGAGAATCGGTAAAACGTTCAAACACTGGTGAACCCTTGCTATGAAAATGATGTAAATGGGATGTGGGATCTTAGGTCAAAAATTGGGGTATGACACAAGTGCACAGTCGTGTCGTGTAGTTTTAAAAGATATCGAATCCACAGGGACTATGAATCGATCTACCGTTATCTAAGGTTACTATGTAAAGCTAGGAGTACTAAAATTTCGATTGTTCCTAAGGGAAAGTGATTGTGAGAAAATAAAGAATAATAATAAAAGACAGGTATCAGTATGTATTTCGTTTAACTAAAGGTAATCCGAAGGTCCATTGGCTTTTGCATAATTAAATTAAAAATCTTTACTAATTCCATTGATTAAAAATCCTCGTCTCAAACTTTCGCTCTGTTGATTCAGACTACTATCCTAATCCTAATGTACGCTTTCGCCATCCCATTAGATTTTAGAAGAGCTTTTTGGAAACAATGTAATTAATAAAATGCCTATTTTACGAGGTTGTTATCTATTTAAATCTCCTAATCTCAAACTTTCGCTCTGTTGACTCGGAGCAAGCTAATAACCCTAACGTACGCTTTCGCCATCCCGCTCGAGTGTAAAAACAATTTTTAAATAAGTTCCAATTAGTTTTAATACGCTTTCGCCATCCTTAAAACTAATGTCCTATGTCTACTATCTGGTTAAATATCTCAAACTTTCGCTCTATTGATTTTAACCTTTGACCGTCCTAACCCCTCAAACTTTCGCTCTATTGGTTTTAAGACTTACTAATTAAATTAGACATATAAACCAAAAATAAGTGATAATTAACAAAACATAATTAAGCCAATTTATTTCGGATCCCTACGGTTAACTTACTTTACATACCGACACCTTTAGTAATTTAGCCAGACATATTAATATGATTAAACATGCATAAATCGGTTCGGTTTATAATATTAAACATATTAAATGGCATATAATATATCATGCAATGATAATATAAATAAAGGCGGTAAATAAAAAACCTGAATTAAAATAAATCTGAATTGAATTGAATCTTGAAGTACTCGAACTTCCACCACAGGTTGGCTGGATCGTTTTTCGGAATTTAAAATGGCAGAAAATAAAAACAACGAAATAAAACGATAAATCTAACGTAAGGCTAGATCTACGAAAAGTTCACAACAATTTCCAGTGTAGAAATCGTTGTGAGAAAATAGACGGTTAAATGAAAGCAGAATAAGGAAAAGCGGTTCGCGGTACAATTTCGGCAGCACTTCGTTGGCAGGAAATCGGACAGATTGAAGTGAAGTGACTGGTCCTATTTATAGGAGGGGCTTGCAGTTGCTTTGCGTGAAAAGAGGAACTTCTGCAGACCGGGACGTGGAGACGTGCGTCTCCTATTCTTCAGGGAGACTTGAGACGTGCGTCTCAAGTGGAGAGAATTTAGGGAGGTGGAGACGTGCGTCTCCCTTTTGCAGAGGTGGCAGAGACGTGCGTCTCTGCTTACTTGTGTGGCTTGGGTTGTTCTCCTTCGTGGGCTGGATTGCTTCATTGAGTCTTTGGGCCTCTTTCAGCACACTTGGCCTTTAATTGCACTCCCTTTTCACTTCAGCACCCAATTTACGTCTTTTAGGCATAGAAAAGGGTCGTTTTGGCTCCATTTCTTCTCTTTTTCACAATTCGGCATAGTAAGAGTGTAAAACCTGAAACGGAAAATGCTATAAATATCTATGGATTGTAAGCTAAATATACGATATAAAATCGTGTTATCAGCAAACCAAGGAAATAAGTGTCCTAAATCAAACACAAAAGCCATATGGCACTACACGAAAATATTCACAAAGAGTTACCAAAGTATCGCATAAATCGTCACTTAACAATTAGCGAACAAACATCCGTTAATCAAAACAAAAAGCAAATGAAGACATGAACTAAACTGAGGACAGTAGCATATTATATCATTTATAGGTCTAAGGCTTTGTACCAATCTATGTTAGTCAATTAGCTTGAAACAACACTAAGTTCTAACAAAAACTAGACAAAACTAGGTCAAAATTAGTTAGTAAGTTCAAATGGTGAATGAAGTTAGAAGAATGTAATCAAATGATGGAAGTCAGTAGCTAATATCCTCTAATAGGTGTTTAAACAACCATGGAACCAAGTCAAGAAGTCTCATACAAAATTATAGTTCATTTGGACAAGTTACAACACAATCGTTAGCCAAAAGCAAGTTGTTTACATGTAAGAAAAGAAAATTCAATTAAAATAAGAAGAAACAATTTAAAAATCTAATTCCAGGTCTTAGGACTGTCATACCCCAATTTTTGACCTAAGATACCACCTCATATCATTTGCATATGTATCATCTGCATCTCTAACAAATTGCATAGCTTGTGTTTGCTACTTGTGACTCAGCAGGAATTTAATCAAGAGATCACTCATCAGTGCAAGCAACAGTCAATTAGGGTTTTGTTCTCCCTTTATCTCAAATGAATCATCTTCATCAACAATCAACATTTGGTCCTCAGAGATTCATTTCAACAAGCTCAAAGGCTTTGAATCAACCAGATTAGGGTTTTGACTGAAGATAGTATACTCTTGACTTTTACTCAGAATTTGACATAATGACTTGGGGACATGACCTCACATCCCAAGTACACCATTTTAGCCTAATCCATTGGCTCAGAACATCTCCTACACAAAGATTGATCAGACAAATCCTCAGATCAGGGTTTTGAACTATCAGGGGCTAAAATCAGGGATCACATTTGGGAAACCCTAAAAATCCCCAGGAAGTCAATCAAAGGTTTCAATCATCTTCAAATAATCCCTATGACAATATCCAAAGAAGATTGTGTCTCAATTCAAGATCCACAGACATCAATTTCATCAGGTCGACAATTAGGGTTTTTGACCTAATTCATCTGAACAACTGACTTTTTAATCAGGACAAGAGGTCACAACTCAAACCATGGCTCAATATCCTCTAATGCTTCAATGTGATCTATTCATACCATCCATTTGATGAGGATAGCCTGTTTCATTTGAAATCTCCAGAAACGCGATTCGTCTGAAAAAGTCAACTATACAAGATCACTATTGACTTTTGGGGAATTTTGGTCAACCATGACTTTTGAAGTTTTGGATCATCAACATATGATATATGAAGTCAATTGATCAAGAAAAATCAAGAAAATCAATCAAGAATCAAAAAGTCAAAAGTTTGACTTTCATACTTAGAAAATTTTTCTAAGTGTTTTTCATGGTTTTTTCCAAACTTTGGAGGAGAATAACTCAAAATTTCACCTACAAACTGAAAAAAACTTCCAACATGAAAGTTGTAGATTTTGATCCAATAAACAACTTTGACACATATAAATTTTTTCCATAAGATCAACCATTTAAGAGATATGGTGCTTCAAAGTTGGTACTTTTTGAAAACTTCACTTAAAACTTCATTTTTCTCAAAGTTCATGGATCTTTTTCACCGACTTCCTTAAGGATCTTGAAGAAACTTTCAACTAGGGTTTTGAAGTGTGTAACATGAGCTTTCCAAAATGTCCAAGAGCATGAAAAAATATGGAGTGTAGCCATGGTTTTGAATTTTGACATTAGTGAACTTTTCACTTGAAATTACATGCCATTTTCACTAAGTTATGAACCAATTTGCCAAATGATCCAAGTAATGATGCATAGAAGCAATAATTGAATGATATTTTCTGATTTGAGATCAGAATGGAAGAGGATAAGAAGCTTGAGAAATAACCATGGTTAAGTCACTTTTAACCATTTGCATTTAATGTGAAAGATTCCTTTTTATCTCTTAAGCCAAATCATCATTCTTGATCAACTTGCAAGAGCTTTGTATTCAGAAACTTTGGCCTATAAATAGAGGTCCTTACCTCATTCAAAATCACACCAAAACCTCACAATTATAGGTTTTCTCTCTTCTTTCTTGAATTGCAAGTTTCATAGTTTTCAAAGAGGTAGAAAACTCAACCTCCAAATCCTTGAAGTTATGGCCAAAATGATGATTCTAGCAAACCATAAACACCATATGGGATGTGTTTGAATCACTCATACACCCAAAAACACCACAAAACTCAAAATCACTACCTCACTTCCATATTTGCATATATTGAACCTTATCATGCCAAAATCCATACCAAGCTATATCTGTCCAAACTAACACTTCCAACACCTCATATATATCACATATGAACTATCCCAACACTCATCATCAATCAAAAACTTCAGAATCACCAAGCTCGATTCATACTTGAAGCAACTGCAGATCGGGTTCCACCAACTGATCCAGATGTTTTCAATCCACTCCAAGCATCCAGACACCTTCCATATGGTCCATTGAAGCTATCCAGATCATCAAACAACTTCTGTAACACCTCTATTGCAGAATTCGAATCCCAGCTTGGCCGTTTTTGAAGGTAAGTGCTATGAACTTCAAACTCATATATACATGCATCATAAATGAAAAATTGAGTTGCTATCTTGTTTCTGCACTATCACTGATCAATAGCCCTCAATCAATTTCACAATTCATCAATTATACACAATTTCAGATTGAATCATAAGATTAGGGTTCTTCGTGTTCATCAGAAAACCAATGATCTTAGAGTGAAAATAAATGCAATTAATTGGTACCATTGTGTTCCTCGTCCAAAACCGAGCAAGATAGACTATCTACTTGATCAAAACAACACAGTTTTAGAGATTTTCAAATTTCAGTTGGGATTGTGTTCTTGGCGCGTTTTTTGGTTCAGAAGTTTCAAATATCAATTTCAAAATATAATTAAATGGAAGCGTATGTATTACAAGCCACAAGCGTGGCTCAGTTGGCAAGTGTTTTGGTTGGTGAGAGAGAGGGCGTGAGTTCAAACCCTGGCAGGACCAAACCATTTTTTTTGACACTATTTTTCTTCATTTTTTTTACAAACTTCACTCAATTACTTAACCAATCAAATTAACTCATTTTTTATTCATTTTTTACACACTTCTTATTTTATATACATATTTTATGAATACCAAAAAAAATCATCAAAAAATATTTATTTGATACATTTTTAAATAGGTTTAAAATGACTTATTTTTAAGTATTTTTAATACTTTAAATATTGTTTTTTTTCATTTAATTTTTAACCTAATCACTTGTAAATATTTTTTGAATAAACCCTAATCATCTAAGTGTTAATTGAAGACAATCTTTTTGTTTATCTTGATTAATTTGACTCCTTTCAAAATTCAAATCATTTTAAAACAAGCGATCACGATTCATTTCAAAGACAATAAACCATTTCTTTTTGAAACTATTGATTAAATCTTTTTAATTGATCAATTGACTTTCAAAATGATGTGGGGCCTCTCGAATATTAGAGAGTATAAGACCCACTCCTTTTTCTTTTTACACAGTCTTTTTATTCAAAATAAATAAACTTTCTTTCAAAACAAACTTTCAAACAGTTTTTCAAACGACGCGTCTGCTTTTCAAATATATCATGGGCCTCCATGTAGGTATAAGTCCCGAGCCCTTTCGTACATACCCACTCTAGTACATGAAATTAGGTATTTCATTGTACGCCTTTTTGTACATACACTTTTTTGTACATACCTCGATCAGTTTGTTTTTTTTTTACTTTGAATAACAAACCAAAAATGAAGGTTTCTTTAAATCTTCCCAAAAATACCATGGGCCTCCATGTAGGTATAAGTCCCAAGCCCCTTTGTAAATACCTGTTTACATAGCTTTGAATAAACTCAAGTGGACTTCTCCCCGAGTGTAAGTCCCGAGCCCCTGTGTATACAAATGGATCATGCTCACAGGTATATTTCCTTCATAAACTCCATTATATACACACACTTTGTCATATATGTATAACTGTTCATATTTGTTCATGTACTTGTTCATATTTGTTCGTACTTGTTCATACTTGTGATTGTGTTATATACTTGTTCAACTTAGTACAACACTAGGTTCCCCATAGCCTCCTATTGGGCTTCGTGCAAAGAATCTCCCTAGTTTAGGTTAGGACATAGAGTATGGTTTCCCGGTGAAATCGCTCTAAGAGCTCAAACCAACTATACCATGCCTCCCCTTGGGCTTTGTACAAACGAGTGACCCTCCCATAGCCTCCTCTTGGGCTTACAATGCAAGGACCCTGGATTGTCCCTCCCATAGCCTCCTCTTGGGCTTACAATGCAAGGACCCTCGGATAGCCTCCTCTTGGGCTTCGTACAAGGACCCACGGGCTTCTTATAAGCATCCCCCAATATCCAAAACCAAATACCCTAGGAGATTAGACATTTTTCATCTCTATGCTAGGAGTATCTCTTATATATCATCACAAACAATCAATCAATCAAACTTTTTGCCACAAGGTTGGCTAATCAATCAAACTTCTTTTTGCCACAAGGCTGGCTAATCAATCAAACCGTTTTGCCACCGTACTGGCTGATTAATCAAAGTTTTTGTCACAAGGCTGACTTCATTGAAATTTTTGCCACGAGGCTGGCTGATTAATCAAAACTTTTTGTCACAAGGCTGACTTCATTGAAAGTTTTTGCCACAAGGATGGTTAAACAAACAAAAATCAAACAGATGTATGTGATGATATAGATTAGATACATCTAGCATTTAGACGACATTTGTCTATTTTCCTTTGCTTCCACTAGCATAAGTGGGAACTACGATTGCTCTGACTTTCTCAACATCCCTTTGAGAATACGTAGGCACAAGGTCGATCCTTGGCGAGCAAAACAAAACACAAAAAAAACCATTCAAACCTTAGCACCCGTAGACCCCGAGCTACAGATGCTCTGATTCCCTTTAAGGGATATGTATGCAGAGGATCGCGATGATCTTTGCGAGCATAATCAAACAAACACCTTAGGTCCCACCTATTTCACAACAGAACCTCCACCGTAACATAGAATAAAAACAATAAAGAACCCTGTAGAGTACTACAGATACGTTGGGTGCTAATACCTTCCCTTCGTATAACCAACCCTCTTACCCAAGATCTCCCCCCACTTTTAGGTTATTGCAGCTTTTTTCCTTTTCCTCCTTTGGAAATAATAAAAAGTTTGGTCGAAACAAAGAAAAATCATTTGTTATGAGCACTCGAGCCCAAAGAAGGCATCAGGTGTCTCATCCCACAAAAAAGAGGAACAAAACGGTTTTTCGCCCGCGACAGAAAAATGGCGACTTCACTGGGGACCATCTTTTTATTGTTTCCAAAGGAAGGGTTATTTCTAATTATTGTTTTTATTTTAATTTTTGTTACATGTGTGATTCTTTGGTTCTGTTACTTGTGTGGTTCTGTTACAAATGATACATTATGGACAAATCCTAACCCGGATTAAGTACACATAAGAAATTAGGTGGAGGGTATAGTCATGTGCAGGCGCACTTGAGAATCCTTCCGCTCAGTGGAGGTTCCTTGTTGGTAATATATGTTTAGCATGCTTTCGTAGCGAAGACATTATTGCCGCATTGAACTGTAGAAGCTGAGAGACCGTAGAACCCCAACCCATCCTGGCCTTATTAGGACGTGGTGCAGAAACGATCCAGGTAAAGACTTGGATAGTTGTCATGCGGAGAACCACACTCAGACGAGTTTTTCTTGAGAATATTTCTGGCTCATCAGTTTAGTTGTGAAAGCCGGTAATATCCGAAAGAAAAATGTAGACTCTGACGTATCAGTAGAACATGTTGTACAGGTGATTAACTAGATCTATCCCTATTTGGTTCTCTGACCTCATGCTCGTGACGCTGGACCTTTGAACCTGTGTGTACTATGTTTGAATTACCATGTTTGTGTACCATGTTTGCGTTACCATGTTCGTATTATCATGTCTGTTTTACCATGTTTGAATATGTGGCATTCATGCATCCACGCATTCATACATTCAAAAAAAACCCATTTTTTTTCCATAAAAAAAACATGATTTTTCCAAAGATTTAGAGAAATTTTCTTTGCAAACATTTTAGGATTTAGTCATGGAAGAAGTAAAAAGGCATACCAAGAAATACGGTTTCAAAGCGCCTGATGTGGGAAAACTGATAGAGTTAGCATCTTCTGTACAAAATCCTTCCAATTTTAGGAAAAGTTATGGAAAACTTTTGCCTATCCTGAACACTCATGTTGATGAAGGACTTCTCAAAACTTTGGTTCAGTTCTATGATCCCGTCTACCGTTGTTTCACCTTTCCAGACTACCAGTTGGTACCGACCTTGGAAGAATATGCCAATCTTTTGGGTATTCCTGTGTCTGACAAAATACCTTTCAATGGTTTGGAAGCCATTCCTAAGTCACATGTCATTGCAGCAAGTACCCATTTGAAAAGGTCTGAAGTAGAGAGTAATTGGACTACCAAAGGAAACCTCCCGGGTTTAACCTCACACTTCCTGATAAAGAAAGCCTTTGATTTCATCGAAACTGGTAGCATGATAGCTTTTGAAGCTGTACTAGCCTTGCTCATCTATGGGTTGGTTCTGTTTCCCAATGTCGACAACTTTGTTGATATCAATGCCATAAAGATCTTTCTGATTGGAAATCCTGTTCCGACTTTGCTTGGTGACATGTATTTCTCTGTCCATCATAGGAATCGCCAAGGCGGTGGAATCATTGTATGTTGTGCACCTTTGTTGTTCAAATGGATTGTTTCACACTTACCTGAGTCTCCTATTTTCACAGAAAACCGAGAAGGTTTGCGTTGGCCTCGAAGACTTATGTCTCTTACTAATAATGATATCCGTTGGTATACCTTGGCTCGCTGTGGTACAGAAACCATTGATAGTTGCGGAGAATTCGCCAACGTACCTCTCATTGGTACACAAGGAGGAATTAACTACAATCCGATCTTAGCCCGACGACAACTCGGGTATGCAAATTTAGTTAAACCTGTTGGTCTCGCAGTAGAAAGCTACTTCTATCAAGAAAGGGAAGATCCTCAAAGGTTGAAGACAAGAATGATGAGAGCTTGGTACGACGTCCGATGGAAAGAAAAAGGTGAGGAAAGGAATTGCATTGCTATGGACGCCTACACCTGCTGGGTAAAGAAAAGAGCAAAGGAGTTTCAAATGCCTTATGATTATGAGAAACCCATGTCTCTTGTGGTACCTCAACTACCCAATATTCCCATTCCCACTATGAAGGAATACCAAGACACTTTAGCCAAGATGAGGTTAGAGAAAAATGCTTGGGAGCACAAGTTTCGTAGGACCGATATGGAAAACAGAAGGTTAAAGAAACAAGTGAAAGATCACGAAGAAACTCTCTATTGTCAAGATGGATGGCTCATGAGTAAAGATGAGAAGATTCGTCAGAAAGACGCTGCAATCAAGAGGTACATCAAAGAAAGCAAGAAAAAACCTGAAGGTTCAACAAGCAACGCTCCAACTCCTGACGATTGGAAGAATATTGTTGACAAGCTAAATACCGAAAAGGCCGAATTGAAAGCTTACTGTGGGAAAGAAATCATGAAGCTCAAGCTGCACAATGCATTTGGTTCTTCGTCTGATGAAGATGCTTAGGATTGTTTAGCTTTTTATTTATCATTTGCTTTTGTAAGGAGCTACGCTCCAATGTTGTAACATTTCCCATTATTGCAATAAAAAAAAAATGAATGAATAAAAGATCAGTTTGTGTACAAATGTTTGCAAGGAAATAATCTTTAAAATATTTGGAAAAAATCATAAATTTCTTTTTGCATACATCATTCTGCATATCGAGTCTGTTGTATAGAGTCTTATCTTTTGGATCTTTCTCCAATAGATCGTCAAGCTGTCGCGTCTCAAAGTTTCTCGACCGCACTCGCAATCAGATCACAGATACAATACTCGTTCAAATAGAAGAAGAGTAATGGAACACTCTGAACAAGAGAATATTGAGCTTCGTGGTACAGTGACCACTCTTCAGGAAAAGTTGGAAAGTCTCACTACTCTGGTTGACTCCTTAATGGCCGCACAGAATCAGCCGCCGCCACCAAACAGTCAAGCAACAGTAACATCTGAAGTCACTACTCCAGTTTCTACAGTTGCGTTCGGTATTCCATCTTTCTCCATGCCAGAAGGTTGGGGCACGCCTTTCAGCTTTGGTACAGGTTTCCGCCATAATGTTTCTGGGGTTCAAACATCCACAACTGAAGCGCCTGCTGCTCAGAGTTCACAGTTCACTCCAAATCAGGGGATAACTTTTTCTCAAGTTACTATGGCACTTTCTCAACCCACTATGACGGTTCCGACTCCTATGGTTCACACTGTTCCTTACGGAGACAATGAGATTTATCATGATCAGGGTGATAGCACAAATCAGCGAAGCCTTGTAGGAGATCTACAAGAGCAATTCAACAAGATTCAGCTGGAAGTCAAAGCTATTCGGGGAAAAGATTTGTTTGGAAAGAATGCCCAGGAGCTATGTTTGGTTCCCAGTGTACAGATACCTGCTAAGTTCAAGGTCCCAGACTTTGAGAAGTACAAAGGTAGTTCTTGTCCACAAAGCCATCTTGTGATGTATGCCAGAAAGATGTCTACTTATGCAGATAATCATCAGTTGCTTATCCATTACTTTCAAGACAGTTTGACAGGTGCCGCACTGAAGTGGTACACAGGCTTGGATAGCACTAATATTCGAACATTCAATGACCTGGGTGAGGCCTTTGTCCGACAATACAAGTATAATTCGGATATGGCTCCAGACAGAGATCAGCTCCGATCCATGGCTCAGAAAGACCATGAAGCTTTCAAAGAGTATGCCCAACGATGGAGAGAAACTGCTGCTCAGATTAATCCACCATTAAAAGAAAAAGAGATGACAAAGATCTTCTTGAATACTCTCAGTCCGTTTTATTATGAACGCATGATTGCTAGTGCTCCAAGTGATTTCACCGAAATGGTAAACATGGGGATGCGTCTAGAAGAAGGAGTCCGAACCGGACGTCTGACTAAAGAAGGTGGATCTTCAAGTGGAACCAAAAAGTTCGGAAGTGGTTTCCCAAAGAAGAAAGAACAAAGTGTTGACATGGTATCCCAAGGGAGGCCAAGAGGAAATGTCAATCGTCAGCGACAGGTTGCTTCTATCACACCAGTCGTTAATACGGCACCGAATCCGGGATTCACTCCTCAGTTTCAACAACAACAGCCTCGACAACAGGCTCAGCAGTTAAACAATAATCAGAATCGAGTACAAAGAGCTCCACAGTTCGATCCGATTCCGATGACCTACACAGAATTGTACCCTGCTTTGATTGAAAGAGGCCTTATTCAAACTAAAGCACCACCACCAGTACCTGAGAGACTCCCATGGTGGTACAAAGCTGAGGTTTCATGCCCTTATCATCAAGGGGCACCTGGCCATGATCTTGAGCATTGCATAGCTTTGAAATATGAAGTTCAGAGGTTGGTTAGATCTAATCTCCTCTCTTTCAGAAATTTGAATCCTAATGTGCAAGCAAATCCGCTGCCCAATCATGGAGGGCATGTTGTAAACATGGTATATGGATGTCCTGGCCAATACCGAGTCTATAATATCAACTTCTCAAGAGCAGATTTGGTACAAATGCACGCTACTCTTTGTCGGGGGCAGAATTTTCGCCAGCATCAATACGGTTCCTGTAGAATATGTTGTGTGGATCCTCACGGGTGTTCGATTGTGAGAAGAGATCTCCAAGTTTTGCTAGATAATGGTACTATTGAGATCTACAGAAATAGGGATGAAAATGAAGTTAACATGATAGGATGTTATCCGCATGAGCTTTTAGTCTCAGATATCAACTCGGAAATGCCTACAGTTAACGTCATCGTTCCTCATTTCAACATGCCTGAGCGCATGGAAGTTACTTACAACAAGCCGAAGGTTCCTGTTGCTCCTTTGATCATTTGTCTACCTGGATCTGTTCCTTATAACTCTGACAAGGCAGTTCCATACAATTACAATGCCACAATGATAAAGGACGGACAAGAAGTTCCTTTGCCTACTCTTTCATCTGTTGTAAACATTGCTGATGTGAGTCGTGTAACAAGAAGTGGACGTGTGTATACTCCGCTACCTCCAAAGCAGCCTGTTGCTCCTGCAACCGGACAAAATCCTGCCAATACACCAGTAGAGAATCTTGTGGAAACTCCTGTCAGTAATCCAAACACTGATGTTGGTCAATCCAGTGGAACCAATGTCAATCTTGATTTTGATGAAATTTTGAAGCTTATCAAAAGAAGTGAATATAAGATTGTGGATCAGCTTATGCAGACTCCTTCAAAAATCTCAATACTTTCATTGCTGTTGAATTCAGAAGCCCACAGGGAAGCCCTGATGAAGGTCTTGGATCAAGCTTTTGTAGATCATGATGTGACTGTTGATCACTTTGATGGGATAATAGCCAACATAACAGCTTGTAACAATTTAAGCTTCTGTGATGAAGAACTCCCCGAGGAGGGTAAAAATCACAATCTTGCTTTGCACATTTCTATGAATTGTCAGTCAGACTCTTTGTCCAATGTGTTGGTAGACACCGGATCTTCCTTGAATGTTATGCCAAAGACGACTCTTGCTCGTTTGTCTTACCAAGGAATGCCTATGAAATTCAGTGGTGTGGTAGTCAAAGCATTTGATGGATCGCGAAAATCTGTTATCGGCGAAGTCAACCTTCCCATGACAATTGGTCCACATACATTTCAAATCACTTTCCAGGTCATGGACATTCAAGCTGCTTATAGCTGTCTGTTAGGACGACCATGGATCCATGAAGCAGGGGCAGTAACTTCTACGCTCCATCAAAAGTTAAAATTTGTAACAAATGGAAAATTGGTAACAATAAGTGGAGAGCAAGCCTTGATGGTGAGCCATTTATCCAATTTCTCTTTCATAAGTGCTGATGATGTGGAAGGAACTCAGTTCCAAGGTCTCTCTTTAGAAGACGAATCTTCCAAGAAGAAAGCATCAATCTCTTCTTACAAAGAGGCGGTAAAAGTAGTGAAAGATGGAACTACCACTGGCTGGGGGCAAGTTGTGATCCCTACCAAGAATGAAACTAGAGCAGGTCTCGGATGTTCACCAACATTCTCAAACTACACCAAGAAGGATGAAACCCTTCGTCCGATCAAAGAAACATTCATTAGTGGAGGATTCCTTAACCCAATTCCTCAAGAGGTTAATGTCCTTATTGAAGAATGCATCGAAGAAGGTCTACCTGATCCTGAAGAAGAATGGAAATGTTATCTCAATGACTCGGGATACATATCTCAGGAAGAACCATATCCTCCTTCAGAGAAAACAAGTGCTAAAGAAATTCCGCCTATTCCTACAGAGGTTTGGGATACCTTGGGACAACCAAGTGGAAAATTTGATTATATGGTGAAATATACTGCACCTGAAAGTTCAAAGATTTCGATTGAAGACATCCAACCAACTGGATGGGGAGATTCCTTTGAATATAATAGTCAACCAGAAGAGGCTTATCAGCCCTGTCAATTTTCTCAGCAGCCTGAAATTACTGAAGATTTCAATGCATCTACCAAGGTTTATAATCCTGAAGATGGTTACTATCACATAAATGCCATTTTTGAAGATGAAGGGGAAGATGGTCCCGCAGTTGACTCGGAAAGTGTCGCTGACAATGAGTCTCTTCATCCTGAAGACTGGGAAATACATCCTGAAAATTCTGAAGATTGTGACTCGTCTTATGCTCTTCAAGAAGTAGAAGAAGACCGTTTCAATTCTACAAAGAACAAGGTTGACAAACCAGGACCTTCAAATCCTGCTCGACCAGCGGTCAATGTCAATACTGAAGACAACTCTGAGGGGAATTTTCCTGAATACATAATACACAGAGGAGTTCGTTGCTACTGGAAAGTTGTCGACGTTCCGAATGTTGTTCGCCGCTCAAAGTAATCACCTCGCTGTTATTTTGACCTCCTGCCTTGCCCGAAGCAGAGAGATGTTTTATAGGGCTTTGCTTTTAAATGTTCCGCCCAAATAACTTTGTGTATAGGGCTTTGTTTTAAAAGTTTCCCTCTTTGTCCTGCCCAAGGCAAATGAGTTTGTGTTTAGGGCTTTGTTTCAAAAATGAATCATAAATAAAGCGTCATTTTGAATTCCCTACATTATATGTTTTATTTTTGCTTTTTCTGGAAATGGTAATCCTAAAAAACCAAAAAAAGAAACTTTTTCAAAAAAAATCTGCATACACTCCTGCATTCATAAATTTTCTGAAATAAATATAAATCACATGTGCAGATTTACTATTGATAAACCCATTGAATGCAATAACCCTATGCCCTCTCCCAACTTTGAGTTTCCTGTGTTCGAAGCCGAAGAAGAGGAAGAAGAGGAGATCCCGGACGAGATCTCTCGATTACTTAAGCACGAGGAAAGAGCCATTCTGCCTCACAAAGAGCCTTTAGAAAAGATCAATTTGGGTTCTGAAGAAGACAAAAAAGAAGTAACCATTGGATCACTGCTTGATACTGATATCAAGAGTAAGTTGACAGACCTTCTCAAAGAATATGTTGACGTGTTTGCCTGGTCCTACCAAGACATGCCTGGGTTGGATACCAATATTTTTCAGCATTACTTGCCATTGAAGCCAGAATGTCCGCCAGTTAAGCAGAAATTGCGAAGGACTCACCCTGATATGGCTAACAAGATCAAAGTAGAAGTTCAAAAACAGCTCGACGCAGGTTTTCTAGTCACCTCAGAATATCCTCAATGGTTGGCCAACATAGTGCCAGTTCCGAAGAAAGATGGCAAAGTCAGAATGTGTGTTGACTACCGTGACTTGAACAAAGCTAGTCCAAAAGATGACTTTCCATTACCTCATATCGACATGCTGGTTGATAACACCGCTAAGTTCAACGTCTTTTCTTTCATGGACGGGTTCTCCGGTTATAATCAGATCAAGATGGCTCCTGAAGACATGGAGAAGACATCTTTCATCACCCCATGGGGTACCTTTTGCTACAAAGTGATGCCGTTTGGATTGAAGAATGCAGGCGCAACTTACCAAAGGGCAATGACCACTCTCTTTCATGACATGATGCATAAAGAAATTGAAGTTTATGTGGACGACATGATAGCCAAGTCCAGCACAGAAGAAGAACATATTGAATACCTTTTGAAGTTGTTTCAACGACTAAGGAAATATCAGCTTCGCTTGAATCCTAACAAATGTACTTTTGGGGTTAGATCTGGAAAACTCTTGGGTTTCATTGTCAGCCAAAGAGGTATTGAAGTAGATCCCGACAAAGTCAGAGCTATTCAAGAGATGCCTGCACCAAAGACTGAAAAGCAAGTAAGAGGATTTCTCGGACGATTGAACTACATCTCCAGATTTATCTCTCAAATGACTGCTACATGTGGGCCAATTTTCAAGCTTCTCCGCAAAGATCAAGGGGTTGTATGGACTGAAGATTGCCAGAAAGCGTTCGACAGTATCAAAGAGTACCTGTTAGAACCACCAATATTGATTCCTCCAGTTGAAGGAAGACCATTAATCATGTACCTTACTGTGTTAGAAGAATCCATGGGTTGTATGCTTGGACAGCAAGATGAAACCGGTAAGAAGGAGCATGCCATCTATTACTTGAGTAAGAAATTCACAGATTGTGAGTCTCGTTACTCCATGCTCGAAAAAACATGTTGTGCTTTGGCTTGGGCTTCAAAACGTCTCCGCCAATACATGATCAACAATACCACTTGGTTAATCTCCAAAATGGATCCGATCAAGTACGTCTTTGAAAAGCCTGCCTTAACAGGAAGGATTGCCCGGTGGCAAATGCTGTTATCCGAATATGACATTGAATACCGTGCTCAAAAAGCGGTCAAAGGAAGCATTCTCGCCGACCATTTGGCGCATCAACCAATTAATGAATATCAATCTCTCAAGTTTGACTTTCCTGATGAAGATGTCTTGTACTTGAAGATGAAAGATTGTGACGAACCATTACCTGAAGAAGGTCCTGAGCCTGGATCAAGATGGGGCCTAATTTTTGATGGAGCAGTAAACGCTTTTGGCAATGGAATTGGGGCAATCATCATCACTCCCAAGGGTACTCATATCCCGTTCTCCGCCAGGCTACTGTTTGATTGCACCAACAACATCGCAGAATATGAAGCTTGTATCATGGGTCTCGAAGAAGCCATTGACTTAAGGATCAAAATCCTAGACATATATGGAGATTCAGCCCTCGTGATCAACCAAATCAAAGACAAATGGGAAACTTACCACCCTGGCTTGATTCCTTACAGAGATTATGCAAGACGTCTTTTGACTTTCTTCAACAAGGTTGAATTGCATCATATACCTCGAGATCAGAATCAAATGGCAGACGCCTTGGCTACTCTATCTTCCATGTTCAAAGTCAATCATTGGAATGATATGCCTACAGTCAGAATCACGTGCCTTGAAAGGCCCGCTTATGTGTTTGCAACTGAAGCAGTCATCGATGATAAACCGTGGTTCCACGACATCAAACGCTTCCTTCAAACTCAAGAGTACCCACTTGGGGCATCAAACAAAGATAAGAAAACTCTAAGGAGACTTTCTGGCAGTTTCTTCCTGAACGGAGATGTGCTATACAAAAGAAACTTCGACATGGTTTTGCTCAGATGCGTGGATAGACACGAAGCAGACATGTTAATGCATGAAGTGCATGAAGGGTCCTTTGGAACTCATTCAAATGGGCATGCAATGTCCAAAAGGATCTTAAGAGCAGGATACTATTGGTTGACAATGGAATCTGACTGTTACAAACACGTGAAGAGATGCCACAAGTGCCAGATCTACGCAGATAAGATCCATGTGCCACCGACTCTACTCAACGTTCTCTCATCTCCATGGCCTTTTTCCATGTGGGGGATCGACATGATTGGAATGATCGAACCAAAAGCTTCAAACGGTCATCGTTTCATCTTAGTGGCAATTGATTACTTCACCAAATGGGTCGAAGCAGCATCTTATGCCAATGTTACAAGACAAGTGGTTGTGAGGTTTATCAAGAATAACATCATTTGCCGATATGGTATTCCCAGCAAGATCATTACTGACAATGGTTCAAACCTGAACAACAAGATGATGAAAGAATTATGTGAGGAATTCAAGATTGAGCATCATAACTCTTCTCCTTACAGGCCAAAAATGAACGGCGCCGTCGAAGCTGCCAACAAGAACATTAAGAAGATCGTCCAGAAAATGGTCGTCACTTACAAAGACTGGCATGAAATGCTGCCATTTGCTTTACATGGGTACTGTACTTCAGTGCGTACTTCAACAGGGGCAACTCCTTTTTCTCTAGTATACGGCATGGAAGCTGTGCTCCCCGTAGAAGTTGAAATCCCATCAATGAGAGTCCTCATGGAAACTAAGTTATCAGAGGCTGAATGGTGTCAAAGCAGATACGATCAGTTGAACTTAATCGAAGAAAAACGTATGACTGCTCTATGCCATGGACAGTTATACCAAGCAAGGATGAAACAAGCTTTCAACAAAAAGGTTCGACCTCGTGAATTTCAAGAAGGTGACCTCGTGCTTAAAAAGATCTTGTCTTTTCAACCAGATTCTAGGGGCAAATGGTCTCCTAATTATGAAGGCCCGTATGTTGTCAAAAGAACATTTTCTGGCGGCGCCATGATTCTTACAACCATGGATGGTGATGAACTCCCACATCCTGTGAATGCTGATGCAGTCAAGAAATACTTTGTCTAAAAAATACAAAAGAACAGCTCGGTAAGTCGAAAACCCGCAAAGGGCGACTTAGGCAAAAATGAGCGTCTCGGTGGACTGAAAACCCGAAAGGGCGGTCCAGGCAAAAATTAGAGACAAAAACAGAAAAATTCATCCTGGTAGATTGAAAACCTGAAAGGGCAATCTAGGCAAAAATTAAGGATTTATGACAAAGTAACTGCATCAGTCCATACTTCGTCACCTGAGGAGTCTTTCTCATCAAAGGATCTTCAATCAAATTATCGCCAAATTTGAAGCAACAAACACAGTTGTAACTCAAAGTTGTTAAGGGGATAGTGGTTATTGCTTTCAATGTAGCCTTTTCCGCATAATTACCATTTCCAACTTTTGTAAATACTCCATGGACTCACGCCTTTAGCGGATTTCCATCCTATTAAATAAATTTGAGCCTTGTGCCCATTTGTTTGCAATCTTTAATTTCTTTCAGCTTGCAGAATGACGCTTTAATTGTGTTATTCACTTTTGAAACAAAAAAAGAAAAAAATAAGTTTTAAATGAATTTACTTCACTTTTCTTTTTCAAAATAAAAGCGAAACTTTCCTTTGAGTGGTGAACAACGGAAGGAACATCAGCAGTCGTCTCCATAGGATGAACAAAAGGATTCTCCCTGGAAAAAAAATTATTGAGACAACAGTATTCTTGTCCCAGAAAAGAATTCTTGAAGCAATTATCCCTCGAGGTAAAGAAGCTCTTCTATCCCCAGTGAAGAAGCTCTTCTATCCCCAGTAACGAAGATTTTCCATCTCCAGTGAAGAGGTTCTTCCATCTCAATGAGAAAAGATGCTCATCTTCCCCAGAGAAGTTTAAAGCACGCAACACCATTCATCACCTGTGTTATCTACACCGTGTTGAAGAACATTTGCCAAGTATCTGGTTGTATTGCGACGTCGGTCCTTCTCCAGTATATACTTCATTGTCTGTCAGTCTCGTCAGTATGCATGTTACATTCATGACATTCATCATTCATACATATTTGCATCATTTATGCATTCTTGCATTTTTCAATACTTACTTGTTTAGGATATATTTATCCTCAAAAAGAAAAAAAAAAGAAAAAAGAAAAAAAAGAAGAAAAAAAGAAAAGAAAAAAGAGACAAGTATGGGCGTGTCATCTCTCCAGTAGGTTGTCACCCATAAGCAGAAAAAAACATTTTTCTTTCTCCAGTTCCCCACTGAGATCATTCCTCGTGGAAGAAGGTTGCTTCAGTTTCTCTTCTCAAAAACAAAGGAGAAAATCCCCAGTTTGAGTTCATTCCTCATGGGTACAAAGTCTTGTTTGACTGTTTCTTTCCAATTCATTCATGGTTAGAACCTTGTCTTTACCAAATATTCAAATTCCGATTCCTCAAACAGAGTCGTGAAAAAAAGACAATAAGCAATAGTCTCATCATCCGAGCAGCTTGTGTCTCTTTCAAAAGTTTTTTTTCTCTCAAGGAAATCAATCATGAAGACCATTTGACAATCAGGGCCTTATTACTGTTCACAAGGCTGAATAACCAGTAATTTCCCTAGCAAAGTCTCCAGAATCATTTTATCACTCGGCTGATAATTGATCATGTCTTCAAAACCGCTATCACGAGGCTGGTAGTCGGTAACTTTTTGTTCTGGTTATATTATTAAACATGTCTATCACAAGGCTGATAGTCGGTAATATTAACCGAACCTTTGAAACTCTTTTTACCTTGTCAAGTCTATCACAATGCTGGTAGTCGGTAATACAGTTTCATACCTTCACCTTCGCATTACTAAACAAGTCTATCCCCATGCAGATAGTCGGTAATGTCGATAGGTAAGCTTTTCTTACAAAGCTATCATTCCCCGGTGAAGCGTACACTTGTTTCCCCGAAAAGAAAGAAAACGGATTCTCTTCCTAAAACGGATTGAGACATCCTCCCCGATCTCTTTTCCCCAGTGGAGTCAGTTATTGATATCCCCTCGGTAAAGATATCCTTGCATCATTCGCAATTTTGGTATCTTAGGTCCAAAATTTGCGTCTTCTGATATTTAAGTCTCTTCCACCCTATCAAAACGAAGATTTTCAATCTTCATGTCTCAGGTTGAAGAAACTTAAATAGGGGCATCTGTCATACCCCAATTTTTGACCTAAGATACCACCTCATATCATTTGCATATGTATCATCTGCATCTCTAACAAATTGCATAGCTTGTGTTTGCTACTTGTGACTCAGCAGGAATTTAATCAAGAGATCACTCATCAGTGCAAGCAACAGTCAATTAGGGTTTTGTTCTCCCTTCATCTCAAATGAATCATCTTCATCAACAATCAACATTTGGTCCTCAGAGATTCATTTCAACAAGCTCAAAGGCTTTGAATCAACCAGATTAGGGTTTTGACTGAAGATAGTATACTCTTGACTTTTACTCAGAATTTGACATAATGACTTGGGGACATGACCTCACATCCCAAGTACACCATTTTAGCCTAATCCATTGGCTCAGAACATCTCCTACACAAAGATTGATCAGACAAATCCTCAGATCAGGGTTTTGAACTATCAGGGGCTAAAATCAGGGATCACATTTGGGAAACCCTAAAAATCCCCAGGAAGTCAATCAAAGGTTTCAATCATCTTCAAATAATCCCTATGACAATATCCAAAGAAGATTGTGTCTCAATTCAAGATCCACAGACATCAATTTCATCAGGTCGACAATTAGGGTTTTTGACCTAATTCATCTGAACAACTGACTTTTTAATCAGGACAAGAGGTCACAACTCAAACCATGGCTCAATATCCTCTAATGCTTCAATGTGATCTATTCATACCATCCATTTGATGAGGATAGCCTGTTTCATTTGAAATCTCCAGAAACGCGATTCGTCTGAAAAAGTCAACTGTACAAGATCACTATTGACTTTTGGGGAATTTTGGTCAACCATGACTTTTGAAGTTTTGGATCATCAACATATGATATATGAAGTCAATTGATCAAGAAAAATCAAGAAAATCAATCAAGAATCAAAAAGTCAAAAGTTTGACTTTCATACTTAGAAAATTTTTCTAAGTGTTTTTCATGGTTTTTTCCAAACTTTGGAGGAGAATAACTCAAAATTTCACCTACAAACTGAAAAAAACTTCCAACATGAAAGTTGTAGATTTTGATCCAATAAACAACTTTGACACATATAAATTTTTTCCATAAGATCAACCATTTAAGAGATATGGTGCTTCAAAGTTGGTACTTTTTGAAAACTTCACTTAAAACTTCATTTTTCTCAAAGTTCATGGATCTTTTTCACCCACTTCCTTAAGGATCTTGAAGAAACTTTCAACTAGGGTTTTGAAGTGTGTAACATGAGCTTTCCAAAATGTCCAAGAGCATGAAAAAATATGGAGTGTAGCCATGGTTTTGAATTTTGACATTAGTGAACTTTTCACTTGAAATTACATGCCATTTTCACTAAGTTATGAACCAATTTGCCAAATGATCCAAGTAATGATGCATAGAAGCAATAATTGAATGATATTTTCTGATTTGAGATCAGAATGGAAGAGGATAAGAAGCTTGAGAAATAACCATGGTTAAGTCACTTTTAACCATTTGCATTTAATGTGAAAGATTCCTTTTTATCTCTTAAGCCAAATCATCATTCTTGATCAACTTGCAAGAGCTTTGTATTCAGAAACTTTGGCCTATAAATAGAGGTCCTTACCTCATTCAAAATCACACCAAAACCTCACAATTATAGGTTTTCTCTCTTCTTTCTTGAATTGCAAGTTTCATAGTTTTCAAAGAGGTAGAAAACTCAACCTCCAAATCCTTGAAGTTATGGCCAAAATGATGATTCTAGCAAACCATAAACACCATATGGGATGTGTTTGAATCACTCATACACCCAAAAACACCACAAAAATCAAAATCACTACCTCACTTCCATATTTGCATATATTGAACCTTATCATGCCAAAATCCATACCAAGCTATATCTGTCCAAACTAACACTTCCAACACCTCATATATATCACATATGAACTATCCCAACACTCATCATCAATCAAAAACTTCAGAATCACCAAGCTCGATTCATACTTGAAGCAACTGCAGATCGGGTTCCACCAACTGATCCAGATGTTTTCAATCCACTCCAAGCATCCAGACACCTTCCATATGGTCCATTGAAGCTATCCAGATCATCAAACAACTTCTGTAACACCTCTATTGCAGAATTCGAATCCCAGCTTGGCCGTTTTTGAAGGTAAGTGCTATGAACTTCAAACTCATATATACATGCATCATAAATGAAAAATTGAGTTGCTATCTTGTTTCTGCACTATCACTGATCAATAGCCCTCAATCAATTTCACAATTCATCAATTATACACAATTTCAGATTGAATCATAAGATTAGGGTTCTTCGTGTTCATCAGAAAACCAATGATCTTAGAGTGAAAATAAATGCAATTAATTGGTACCATTGTGTTCCTCGTCCAAAACCGAGCAAGATAGACTATCTACTTGATCAAAACAACACAGTTTTAGAGATTTTCAAATTTCAGTTGGGATTGTGTTCTTGGCGCGTTTTTTGGTTCAGAAGTTTCAAATATCAATTTCAAAATATAATTAAATGGAAGCGTATGTATTACAAGCCACAAGCGTGGCTCAGTTGGCAAGTGTTTTGGTTGGTGAGAGAGAGGGCGTGAGTTCAAACCCTGGCAGGACCAAACCATTTTTTTTGACACTATTTTTCTTCATTTTTTTTACAAACTTCACTCAATTATTTAACCAATCAAATTAACTCATTTTTTATTCATTTTTTACACACTTCTTATTTTATATACATATTTTATGAATACCAAAAAAATCATCAAAAAATATTTATTTGATACATTTTTAAATAGGTTTAAAATGACTTATTTTTAAGTATTTTTAATACTTTAAATATTGTTTTTTTTCATTTAATTTTTAACCTAATCACTTGTAAATATTTTTTGAATAAACCCTAATCATCTAAGTGTTAATTGAAGACAATCTTTTTGTTTATCTTGATTAATTTGACTCCTTTCAAAATTCAAATCATTTTAAAACAAGCGATCACGATTCATTTCAAAGACAATAAACCATTTCTTTTTGAAACTATTGATTAAATCTTTTTAATTGATCAATTGACTTTCAAAATGATGTGGGGCCTCTCGAATATTAGAGAGTATAAGACCCACTCCTTTTTCTTTTTACACAGTCTTTTTATTCAAAATAAATAAACTTTCTTTCAAAACAAACTTTCAAACAGTTTTTCAAACGACGCGTCTGCTTTTCAAATATATCATGGGCCTCCATGTAGGTATAAGTCCCGAGCCCTTTCGTACATACCCACTCTAGTACATGAAATTAGGTATTTCATTGTACGCCTTTTTGTACATACACTTTTTTGTACATACCTCGATCAGTTTGTTTTTTTTTTTACTTTGAATAACAAACCAAAAATGAAGGTTTCTTTAAATCTTCCCAAAAATACCATGGGCCTCCATGTAGGTATAAGTCCCAAGCCCCTTTGTAAATACCTGTTTACATAGCTTTGAATAAACTCAAGTGGACTTCTCCCCGAGTGTAAGTCCCGAGCCCCTGTGTATACAAATGGATCATGCTCACAGGTATATTTCCTTCATAAACTCCATTATATACACACACTTTGTCATATATGTATAACTGTTCATATTTGTTCATGTACTTGTTCATATTTGTTCGTACTTGTTCATACTTGTGATTGTGTTATATACTTGTTCAACTTAGTACAACACTAGGTTCCCCATAGCCTCCTATTGGGCTTCGTGCAAAGAATCTCCCTAGTTTAGGTTAGGACATAGAGTATGGTTTCCCGGTGAAATCGCTCTAAGAGCTCAAACCAACTATACCATGCCTCCCCTTGGGCTTTGTACAAACGAGTGACCCTCCCATAGCCTCCTCTTGGGCTTACAATGCAAGGACCCTGGATTGTCCCTCCCATAGCCTCCTCTTGGGCTTACAATGCAAGGACCCTCGGATAGCCTCCTCTTGGGCTTCGTACAAGGACCCACGGGCTTCTTATAAGCATCCCCCAATATCCAAAACCAAATACCCTAGGAGATTAGACATTTTTCATCTCTATGCTAGGAGTATCTCTTATATATCATCACAAACAATCAATCAATCAAACTTTTTGCCACAAGGTTGGCTAATCAATCAAACTTCTTTTTGCCACAAGGCTGGCTAATCAATCAAACCGTTTTGCCACCGTACTGGCTGATTAATCAAAGTTTTTGTCACAAGGCTGACTTCATTGAAACTTTTGCCACGAGGCTGGCTGATTAATCAAAACTTTTTGTCACAAGGCTGACTTCATTGAAAGTTTTTGCCACAAGGATGGTTAAACAAACAAAAATCAAACAGATGTATGTGATGATATAGATTAGATACATCTAGCATTTAGACGACATTTGTCTATTTTCCTTTGCTTCCACTAGCATAAGTGGGAACTACGATTGCTCTGACTTTCTCAACATCCCTTTGAGAATACGTAGGCACAAGGTCGATCCTTGGCGAGCAAAACAAAACACAAAAAAAACCATTCAAACCTTAGCACCCGTAGACCCCGAGCTACAGATGCTCTGATTCCCTTTAAGGGATATGTATGCAGAGGATCGCGATGATCTTTGCGAGCATAATCAAACAAACACCTTAGGTCCCACCTATTTCACAACAGAACCTCCACCGTAACATAGAATAAAAACAATAAAGAACCCTGTAGAGTACTACAAATACGTTGGGTGCTAATACCTTCCCTTCGTATAACCAACCCTCTTACCCAAGATCTCCCCCCACTTTTAGGTTATTGCAGCTTTTTTCCTTTTCCTCCTTTGGAAATAATAAAAAGTTTGGTCGAAACAAAGAAAAATCATTTGTTATGAGCACTCGAGCCCAAAGAAGGCATCAGGTGTCTCATCCCACAAAAAAGAGGAACAAAACGGTTTTTCGCCCGCGACAAGGACCTCTAAACATCCCTAATTATATTTACAAAAAGAGTCTACGGCTATTGCATAAAGGTAAAGCAAATTATAGGTCAAATTCACATGGTTATCCGCTTAGGAACGCACATAAATCGGGTATAGAGAACCTAGTGAAAACCTAACCAAAACATGGAATTAGACTTTTATCTTTTTCACACCATATGGTATATGAGTCTACTGATGTCACACAAAAGTTGGTGATAAAACTTTGATCCTAAGGTATTAAACAAAATTAATTTGCAAAACATATCAAACATAGAAGGAGAATGAACACACTAAAGAAAATGATTTATTAAAAACAACAAACTAAGTTCTAAAAATCTAACAAAAATATCAAAAATTTCTACACACATTATTCTGTTTAAAACATATTTTTATTTATTTTTTACTTGGTGAGAAAAAGATTTACGAATTAAAAGTTAGCAGAGAAACATTTTTTTAGCAAAAGGAAATAACACTGGCAGGGGGTGCTGAAGTAAAAGGAAATGCATTGAATTCTTGTAAAGGCGCGTGCTGGGCCTTATCCCGAGGGTGGAAATAGCAACTTCGTATGGCCCAAAGCAGAACAAGCTCGTGGCCCACTTTGAAACATCCTACACTACTTTCATTTTTATTATTTATTATTCAACATGCAACATATAATGCCTTCATTTACTCTATGGTCCAAATATCAGACTCAACGCGACATATATGTAGACCTGGGATCAATTGGGCATGGATTAACTTAAGTCACTAAAAGACGAAACATAAAGATCAGCCAATCAACAATCAACACACCACATTCCAATGATTAACACAAAAGTAAAAGCCAAAAACTTGGAAATAACAGCCAAAGAAAACAATCCACGTAGGCACCTGAGTTAAAATGCAAAGGTAGCACAGACGGCGGCCGGAGATGACCTCCGGTCATCTTCTCCGGCGGAACCCTTGGCCGTCCCATATGAAATTTTCCAGAAACGCGCGGGACCGGTACCAATCGACTCGGATTTTTGCGCTGAGTCCAAATCTGATTTTAGTTTTCATTGATTATTCTTCTAACTCACAAACCGAACAGATCTAAAAGATCCCTAACTTTGTAACTCTTCACAAAGCACACGCTAATGACGACGAAATGATCCTCATGCCATACACACCTCAAATATACCATCAATCATTCAGTCATACATCATTCAAAGCACAAACGAGAATCAATTTCAAAACTCTATAAGCTTCACATAGATGCAGCACACACAATGAATACATGGTGGTTCTAATTGTCCTAACCCAATCCCTGATGACGGGTTCCAGGCCTATACATGCTTCTAATGCAAAGGAAGAAGAATCTTACTTGGAAAAGTCTTGATCCAGATTTGAAGAAGAATCCGATAGTTTCCTTTGTTCTTTGAAGATGATGAGTGCGAAGAATCTTCGAGATACGTATCTTTTCCAGAAATGAACTCGGATTCGTTGAAGCTTTGATCTTGACAATTACACTAGTGATGAAAATGGTGATGGATCTTGAGATGAGTATCCATGGAAGCGGCTACAGATTCTTGAATAAGTGCATGGAAGGTGATGATTGATGAAGAGTGAAGGTTGTGGTGATTGAAGAAGAATGGGAGTTTGTGGTGGTGGTTGAAGATGGTTGTTATGGAGGTTGAGAGAGAGATGAAGTGAGAGAGAGAAAGTGAGAGATGAGAATGATGGAGAAGAATCTGAAAACGAAGTTATGGGCCTCCTGGAAAATTGTGAAGGATGTTCTATATATATGGTGAGCTTGCATGGCTATTATGGTGAGTGCATTGATGTTATGGTGGAATGGCTGTAGTGTATGACTTTTCTATGCTTAATGAGCAAGTTTGTGGCGGAAAGAAGAAAAAATGAGAGAGAGCCCATCGTGAAGTTCTTGTTGTTGTCCGCGCGGAGAGAGAAAGATATTCTCTAGCTTTTTTGTGTTTTCTCATGAGAAAAAGAGAACCAATTTTTGTGTGGTGGTTGTAGTGTGGGGTCCGATTGGAAAGACCTCCCCATATCAAATTGCTGTCATCATAAACTTAGTCCACACATCTTTTTAAAATGCTCTTTTCTTTTTGCATGGCTTTTGTAGTAACCTCTTTTGAATTTGCATGATGATGAGTTTTTGTATGGCTAAAAAAAGGGGTAACACACGTGATGAGTTATGTGCATGGGTTAATGCCATTAGTTCTACAATATTCTCTTTTCTTCTTTCTTTTCTTTTTTTTTTATAAGGATGGGCCTTTCTTAATACAAACAAATTGGTACAATGGGCCAAATTCATAAGGTGACTTTGCCTTTAACCATGATACAAATTGGTACAATCAACTCTAACTGAAGATAGTCAAACTTGGTCAACACTTTAATTTTGCCGCTTTTCACAACTCCTTAGTTCATGATGATATATCTTGATTAATTCTCCTCAAATATCGCAACTGTCAATACCAGCCACAATTTTGATCAAAGCACTGAAAAGTCTATCATTAACTTTATTGCTCCAGATGAAATTCTTAAACCGTAACCCTCCAATTCAACTTCAATCAACTATTAGCCAATGAAATCAAGTGAGTAACTCCAAATGGAACTCCCGAGCACCTCATACCATGTAATTATCTCTTGATTAAAAATTGACCAAAAAGTAAACAGGGTTGACTTTGGTCAAAGCCCTAATTTGGAAATCCTGATGAACCTGAGGATTGTGCCTTTCTAATCTGATTTTTGACTAGGAGAGGATGAAACCCTGATTTTAGGAGGACTTCAATGGGAGTGATACCGTATAATCAGACTTCAAAATGTCTCCTTCGAACCAAGATATTTCTTCTGTAGAAGCTCTTTTCTTATCAATTTTTGAATAGTAACCATGATATGAATGAATGTAATGGATGAGTGGCCTAGATGAGGTATGCATATGAATGTGATATGAAAGCCAGTTGGGGAATAAATAAGTGGGCAAATTTTGGGGTGCAACATTACCCGACAGACTTTCTTGGAAGAAGTGAATCCACAATTTGTTATCTGCTGTATGAGGTTGTATCTTCCTTACATAGAACCTCAGATGTAGTTTTGGACAAGAAACTCCATCATACTTTGCAAAGACAGGAACTTTGAACTTTGGAGGGATAACAACATCTGAGACGAGTCCCAGATCATCGAAATCTAAACCAGGTATTTTTTGTATCTCCATAGCTTTCATGCGTTCTTCCAACTGCTGGTATTTGTCATCATCCTGTTCGTCTCCAGAATGATAATCTTCTTCATTAGAAGAGAGGGAGGGTTTGGCAGAACCCTGGTTGCTGTGATTGTCTTCATGATCACCATCACCGACTATTTCAGGGATCGGTGGTTTTTTGGGCTTTTTGATTGGGATTTTGATCTTCCTTTTCAGGCGACTCAAGCCTACAGATCCTTTGGGCTTCTTTTTCTTCTTGATTATCAAGGCTTTCAGTTCTTGTTGCCCCTTTGCTAGTTCCGGAATTGCTACTTGAACTTGGGCGTTCTGTGCTTCGAGATTCTTGATGCTTGTTTCAGATTCCATCTCTTCTAACTGAAATAAACAATGAGGAGATGAGAAATCCGTCATGTGAACCTGTTATGCAATGTTTATGAATGAAATGTATATGCAATGTTTATGAATGAAATGTATATGCAATGTTTATGAATGAAATGTATGTGCAATGTTTTCAAGGATCTTAGAATTTAGATTTGTTAAAACAAAAGAAAAACAAACATTTGTTAGTCAAACAATTATTTCTTTTTTTCTTTTTTTTCTTTCTTTCTTTTTTCTTTGCCTCATTCGGGCTTACAAAACAGAAAAATAAAGAAAATGAAGGATCCCTCAGGTCTCCCATGGACGCTTTCTCTTTGCACCCAGGAATGTGTTGATCTGCTGTTCTTCTTGGAGTTGTCTGGTGAGCTCCAACACTTTTCCCTCATAGTCTTGACAGTGTGCTTTGAAGGTGTCTCTTTCCTCTTTTAGCTGAACCCAAGATTTCTGCAACTCTTCCAGGTCAGTTGGCATATCCGGATGTAGAATAACTTGAGGTTCATCTCCTTCGTCTTCTGGCTCGATAGTCACAGGTAGAATAACGGGATATGGCATGATGAATTTCTGAGCATGAGTACGCACCCATCTGAGGTAAGGTTCCATAGGAATAGAATTCCATTGCCCCAAAGTTTTGCTTTCTATTCTATAGACACTGCCCCACGCATGTATGAACCTTCGTCGATGTCTATGGGAATCATCCTCGTAATCAAACACAATGCCACGGATAATCATGTCATGAGGACCGTTTCTCCGTGCATATCCGAATTGGTGTAAAGCCAAAGAGGGATTGTAAGTGATGCCTCCCTTGATGCCAAGTAGTGGCACATTAGGGTACTCTCCACACTGATCAATGATAGTAATGTCTCTTTGAAAGAAGTTGTTCCACCGGATATCTGAATGAGACAAAGACATAATCCTGCGAGACCATTGCATTCTTTGTTCATTTCTCAACACTGATCGGGGAAGATGAAATGTAAACCATCTAGCCAATAGTGGTACACATCACATAAGAGTTCCTCGTTTCTTCATGGTACGAGTGTGTAGAGAATGTAGAATGTCTCCCAGCAAGGTTAGTACCGGGTTACGGGTTAAGAAAAGGTTGATGATGTGCACACTTATGAACTGGTCGGGATTAGGGAATAAAACCAACCCATAGATCAAAAGAGCCACAACCTCCTCAAAAGCTGGGTAACTTTTGTTTTCTAGTAGTAATCGAGCCTTTTCCATTAAGAACTTAGCAAGCAAACCCTGGATTCCACTCTTTGTTTCCCAATTGGACTCGATTTCTGACTTTCGCAAATGTAAGGCAGCAGCAATGATTTCAGGTTTTGGAATCCTTTCTAAACTAGTGAAAGGTAATTGATCTCGAACAGGTAATCCAATTAGTTCAGAAAACTCTTCCAAGGTGGGTACTAACTGGTAATCAGGAAAGGTAAAGCAATGATGTTCGGGATTAAAGAACTGGAACAGGACCCGTATCATGTCTTCTTCAAATTTTGAGGTAACCAAATGGAGTAGGTGACCGTGCTTTTCGGTGAACTGAGCATTCCTGGGAAATTCTGATATTAAGTCCTTTAGTTCAGATGGTACTGTTGAGATGTTGATTCGGATGTAATCTCTGGTGGCGGGAGCCATTACCTGCAATAACAAAACAAAGGTAAACTCTTTGATCCTTGAAATGATTAGTGAGAAAATGATATGCTTATGATGCTTATGATGTTATGATGTCAAGCATGTGGCAAACACAAACAAATCAAACAATATCCTTAGGTTTAAAGGCTTGCATGAAGTTCATAGGTGATACCCTCCCCACTGAAGTTGAGTTGGTTAAAACCTGTCCTAGAATAGTATTCGGGTTCTATGATCCTTAGAGACAACATCTCAATACGGCGCTCGGACGGCCGATCAAAAATATTCCTCGAGGATAACTAACTTCGATCAATTTCAAAGCTAGCCACTTAATAGGCCACAAGTCAAGTTCAACTAAAAGGTTCTAAGACAAATTAGTGTTTAATGACATTTCGGAAGCCTAATATACTCCTTGATCGTTTTCAAGGGACATCAGTATAAACCAAAGTATCGCACTAACGGTGACTACCAGATTAACCGTATCGGTACATGCCGTACAGTTTCCTTGGTCTATTGTCACATACTTAAGGTATCTCGAGATTCGGGTTAGAATCTTTCACACAAGCAAATACCCAAACAAACCTTTGAAAAATAGAGCAATCAAATCAAGCAATTGAAAACATCGAAGTGATCTAAACTCTAAAGGTAACCCCTTTTGAAAACATTTTGTTTTTTAGAAAGTAAGTTCCCCAGCAGAGTCGCCAGTTCTGTCATGCACTCGGTTTTTTACCATACCTCTCGCGGAGAGATACGCGAACTGACTCTTTTCTTTCTGCTTTTGTGTTTTTTTGAAAGCAGAGAGTCGCCACCGACTTTTATTTTATCCAATTAAGGAAAGGTTTATAAAAGAAACAGAAAAAGACCTTTAAGAAATTCTGGGTAAGGGGGTAGGTTATACAAAGGGAAGGTATTAGCACCCTTTGTATCCATGGTTATCCATGGGCTCTTTAATTTGCTTAGCTCACTTCTTTTGAATCACTTTTCTATTGCCTTGAAATGCTTGTATGTGGTTTCAAATACCTTTGTAAATTGACTTTGTACTGATCCTTGTGCGGATGTATACAAAATGTTTTTATCTTTCAAAAAATGTTTATGAAAAAAGAACGTTAACTTCGTAATGATCCTCGTTTGGATATATACAAAGTATTGTCTTTTTGAAAGTTTTATTTTGAAAAACAATGATATATGAGAGATTTGTTTGTTTTGATCTGAGCAAGCAAATTAGGAGGTCTACCCTAAGTTATAAGGTCTTCTCCTATTTCCTTTAAAAAACTATCCTTTTACCGGATGTAAACGAAAGTTCAATTTTGCATTTGAAACAGTAGAATTTGATTTTGATCTTTGAAAAGAGTAAAAGAGGGATTACCCTAAGAGGTGCAAGTGTGATTGTGTTTTGATTCAGAAATTTTATCTTTTGAAGTTAGTGATCTAACGATTCAATTTTAATCTTTGGCATACACGCAGTTTTATATGTACTGGAATTTAAAATGCGGAAAGTAAATCTACGCTATTACATCGATTTTGCGGGAAATGTAAACTACGCTATTTACATGAATTTGACAACCTATACACTTGATCTATGAATTTAAATTGCAAGAAAATAAAAGAAATATTTTTGGATTTTTTGATGATTGATTTTAATTAGAATTAATGCATGATTAATTTAATTAAAATGACAAAAAGATGGAAATAAAATTTAAACCTAAAAATTAAGTTTAAAATATGTTCAAATGCTTATTAATTAATTTAAAAAAAAACTAATTTTTTTGGAATTTTTGAAATTGATGTTGAAATTATTAAGTTAAATAATCATATAATTATATAAATAATTAAAACTTAAGGAGAAAATTATTCTACATATGTACAAAATTAGCCTATAATATATAAACTATATTTAATATAAAGAACGATTTTTTTATGATTTTTTGATTGGTTAAAATAATTAAAAGATAAATATATATATATTATCTAATTAATTATACAAAATATTTAAATTATGAAGAAAAATAAAATATTTTTATATCAGAAAATAAAGTATTATTTTATCAACTTAAATATATTTTTTTGTGTATTTTTTGATTTTTAGATTTATTTTAAAATAATTTTATAAAGAAAATTAAATAAAAATAGAAAATATATAAACAATGATCTGGTGTGGTTATTAAATGAAGTCCATGATGGGGTGCGCGTTTTGATGCGTTGGATTGATAGATGGATGGATCTGATGGTCACCAGCATGAGGGATCATAACACGTGACACACCTGCAAAACACTGAATCCAATGTTAATTTAAAAAAACACGCGCGCGCCCTCCAGCCAATCAGAGGACGCCACGCATCATCTTCTTCATCAGGATGGATCTTTTACACCTTTCATTTGCAGGTGGTGTAAAAACTCCAACCTATTACACCTGTTGAGAATAGCGAATACAAGCAAACAACAATATAAATTTGGCGCGATGCCATGGTTCAGTTCGTTTTGTTCATACGAGTTTAATGGTACCATTTAGAACTTGTAATTTTGCATGGATGGAAAGCCCTAATTTTGAAAGCAAGAACCCTAAAATGGTGGTTCCTCGTATAGGTGTCCAAACTTCAATTAAGTTTCCAGAAATGATTAGAACCTCAAACTAAACTTAAATATGAGTTTACATCTTGCTAAACATTCATGTGTGATGAGATTTTTGTAAGTTTTAGTTCGAGCAAACCGTGAGGTATAGGTACGTGTTCTTGATGATTCAAGGCTTGCAATTGATCTGGTTATGTTTAGTGAGGGCCAGGGAACGTGTTTGAGTAATTAATTTGTATTGAAACAAGCTAGAAATTAAAATTCGAATTTTAAATTTCTTTGAAAAATTCAAGTTGATACAAGGTTGATACAAGCAAGACTTGGGCTCTGAATTCGTGTCTCTTCTATTACTGAAGTGTGATACTTCATTTATAGGCAAAGATGTGCTTAAAAACTAAGCTAGAAGCATTAAGTGCTTTTGTTGAATTTTGGAATTTTTTAATATATGTAGCTTTGAATTCAAGCCACTATAGCTTGATTTTTCCAAACCTCTTCTGTTGTACTTCTCTTGGGGCAGAGTATTGATGATCTTTGATGAGTCATGCTTAGAAACTAAGCTACACATTATCCTTCCATTTTCCTTTTTTTAATTTAATCTTATATGATAAAATTAAACCAAAAAAAGAACAAAAATGATGTGGGCTTTGTCTTGGTCGTGGGAGGCCCTTCTCATTATGGGAATCACGTTTGGATCATGGAAATTGGGTTTCATTTGGAAGAAAAACATTTTTGATCAATGTTGATTTCATGCATTTTCCCAAAATTTAGCAAACTTCAACAAGGTGTAAATCGCTCAATTTTTATCATATGAAGGAGATCTTGTATTTTTTGGAAACCTCAAAGAGTCCTCTAACCAATGTCTTTGGTCTCATATCAAAATGATTTTCCATGCTCCTTGTGCATCCTTTTGAAAAAAGTGACTTTTTGTTGACTTTGAAAATGACCTGTAATATCTTTGTCCATATTTTTCAAATGGTGAATCTAATGACCATGGGACCAATTGCATTTGAAAGATAATTGAATTTCCTTCAAAATGAGCTTTGGTTTGAATTTTTTGGATGAAGGATGAGAGAGTTATGACCAGTCAAAGTTCAGTTGACTTTTTAGGAGAAAACCCTAATTTTGAAACTTTGGGTTTTGTTGATTTTTGATCTTTCCTTGATGAATTATGATCAACCAATGATCCAATGATGAATCCTTTGACAAAATATGGATTTTGACAAAAAATTTCATTTTTGACTGTCTGTTGACTTTTTTGGTCAAACGGGTCGTCTGTTAACTGTTTGAGCTGCTGACTGTCCGTCTGAGCGAATTGAAGTTTGAAAATTTGTATGATGGTACTTTGAGATATATGGAGGTCCATGAAATCCATTTGAGGTCTCAAAAACTTGTTCTCCTGAAAAAAAACAAGAAACCCTAGTTAGAGACCGTTTGTGTAGGAGACAGTTAAGCGTACCTGATTTTTGTGCAGTGCTGAGTCTCTGCTAATCATGTGATATTCAGAAGACTTCTAGGACAAAAATCTTGGAATTTTGAAATGCAAAAGTTTGATTTGATTGATGGTACAAAACACGAAGAATTGCACTGTCAGCGGTTTAACTGTCAACTGACTGTTCAGGCATGTAGCAGTTAAAGTGAAAATTCAACAGTCAAAGTTAATATTTTTGTTGTTTTTCTTTTTGGTTTTGTTTTGGGTAAATGATGAAAATTTATTTACATGACTTGTTAGAAAAACACAGACGTAATAAATAAATAATATGTACTGTATGCGAGCAAAATTACCGATAATAACCCTGAAAATCATTTAATGCACAGGAAAATAAATATTTAATTGGAAGAAAACACACAAAATATTATCTGGATAATTAAGCAATAATATGAAAAATAGTACGACATTTAATACTTACAGTGCAAATATTACATACTATAATGAATAGTACGACGAGTAAACGGTACATTAAGAAATAAGAGATACGGCAAACTTTAGGAATGACGATTAATAACCCATGCTACAAACAGTAACATGTAGATGATTGGGAGTGTCAACATCCCAGGTCCACATTTTTCAGGGCTATGCAGACAGAAGAAGGACATGATTACCACCACGACGGTGATGATCATAAGAAAACACGTCTCTATCCGCTTCGCCATTTTTACCGGGGGAAGAAGAAAGAATGAATATGAAGTAGAAATTTGAGAGATGAGTTAGAATTTGATGTGAGATTTTATGGAAAAAATGAGAAGTATTTATAGAATGAAAAGAAAGATAGAGACGTTGGGGAATGAAGTGATTCCGTACAAAAGGAAAATTTGAGTGGAAGTAAGATTTGAAAGAAAGTGTATGATAGTGTTGGAAAAAAGAGAGATGTATAGAATAAAGTTAGGATTTGATTTTTGAAAGAAAGAGATTTGAAAAGGAAAAGATTTTGAAAATAATGGAATATAATACAAAAATTAGTGGGAAACAAAAGATAATAATAATTTACTTGTTACCAGTACAGTCTGAATCCCCGAACTATGTTACCAGTACTCTGTACCAATTGCGTCAGTACTATTTATCTGTAAATAAATATCAAATAAATAGTGTGTGTGAAGTAATAAACAGTAATTGGCGTTTGCGTAATAATAAACTCAACAACGAGCCAAAATACCGTATAAGAAAAATTCTAAAAACCAAGTATTCATAAATCAGGATATGAAAATCCAAGATTATATGAAACTCTTAATTTTTAGATTGAAGTTTTCTTGAAAAAAGATGCGGGCAAATTTTGGGGTATAACAGCGTGCATAACAGAGTGCGAATGAGGGTGGGCATTCAACCCATCTCATTTTTCAATCATTTGAAATCCATACTATGTGTGTGGCAATTCGAATGATTGCCACCCTTGAAGGGTTACACCCCGCCTTTGGCCTGAGGGATCCATGTAATTCTTGCACACCGCAAGCATCATTGATTTCTTGAAAGTCCAATGTTTATTGGCACCCCTTAATTGAGCCTAGTCGTTACTAGTCTTCTTGCAGTCAAGTCCGATGGTTATTGGCATAGCTTCCAAGTCCGGTATTTGCTGGCATCCCCTGATTGAATCTAGTCATTACTAGCTTTTCGTTTCGTGTCAAGTCCAATAGTTATTGGCATCGCTTTCAAATCCAGTGTTCATAAACATCCCCTATAGAGTCTAGCCATGGCTAGTCTTCCTAAATAAAGTCCAATGATTATTGGCATACCTTTTCAGATCTTGAGTCACTCTACGGTTGTGTCTCTTTTTCAAAGTCTAACTAAGGTTAGCAATATGGTGGAGTCGTCTACGGATGGTTTCTTCCTTGTGGAGCCACGCTACGGTTGTGTCTCCTTTTAAAAGTCTAACTAAGGTTAGCAATTTGGTGGAGTCGTCTACGGATGGTTTCTTCCTTGTGGAGCCACACTACGGTTGTGTCTCTTTTTTAAAGTCTAACTAAGGTTAACAATTTGGTGGCAGTCGTCTACGGATGGTTTCTTCCTTGTGGAGCCACGCTACGCTTGTGTCTTCTTTTTCAAAGTCTAACTAAGGTTAGCAATCAGGATCGGATTCCCCTACAGCTGGTTTCATCCTTGTTGAGTCACCCTACGGCTGTGTCTCTCTTGTTGAGACATGGACAGTCTCTATCACCCTTATCTTCATCAATCTTCCTTAGCAGAGTCTAGGATCTATGTTTGTTTTCTCCTCAGCATGTGTCAGCCTTCATCTTGGGCTTTAAACAAGAAGTCTCCATTAGATAATCTTTCTGCCATTCATGTCAACAAAACCCCTGGAAAGGGTTAGCCTCCAAATCAATCCATCATTTCAATAAAAATCCCTGGAAAGGGTTAGCCTCCAAAGTCAATTAATAAAAAATGTCAAAAAATAAAGATTCATTTCTCTTAGGAGATAATTTCCCCAAAAAGAGTCAAAACCCCTGGAAAGGGTCAGCCTCCAAAAACATGATAAAGTCAGTCTTTTAACAGACAAATTCACCAGCTGAGTCAAAATCCCTGGAAAGGGTTAGCTTCCAAAGAAAAAACAGTCTTTCAATAAATAAAACCTCCTCAGTAGAGTCAAAACCAAAAAAACAGTTAGCCTCAACCTTGGGCTTCATACAAGGCACCCAAACAATAAAACTCCCCTGTCAAGAGTCAGCCTCAACCTTGGGCATTGTACAAGGCAGATAATAGAGTCTCCCCAGTGAGTTCTTCATCATTCAGTAGCCACAACCTTGGGCTTTGTACAAGGCAGATAAACCATATTTTCATGTGTCAAAGATTCCTAACACCTAGGATCTTTTCCCCATAGAGTCATCCATACTCAGTTTATCTAAGAGTCAGCCACAACCTTGGGCTTTGTACAAGGCAGAAAATAATGTTTTTTTCCTAGCTAGAGTCAGCCACAACCTTGGGCTTTGTACAAGGCACATAAAATAGAGTCATTCATTCAATTATCCTCAGCAATCAGCCACAACCTTGGGCTTTGTACAAGGCACACAAATAGAGTCTCCATATGTAGAGTCAGCCTCAATTCTGGGCTTTGTACAGAACACTAAAATACCCTGTAATTAATCCCCAGTGGAGTCATCTCCCAGAGTCAATAATAATTAAGAAGTCAATCAAAAAGCCTCAAGCTTGGGCCTCATTCAAGCCAGCTAAAGTCAAATCTTTCATATAGTAAATAGACATAGCTTATCTCTATAGAGAGATATTTTTACTACTCTACCACATTCAAACAAACAAACATTTCAATTTCAATTTCATTCAAAGTCTCCCATTTAGGACTCTGAAAGACATGCTCTGGCACATCCCCAGACTTGTACACTTTCCCTAATTTGGATGAGCATCTTTCTTTCATTTTAGAGGCACGATGGCTGTCATACTTGATCAATCAAGTAGACTCCCCTCTTAATGAAACATCATTTTTTAGCTTTTCTGTCACTTTTAAATGTTTGTGGTAGAATAGTACAAATACCTCTCTGTAAAGATGATTTCATGTCTCTTTACTGTAAACAGAGATTTAATTCCAAGCTTCAACCTTGAGCTTTAAGCAAGGCACCAAAAATAAGTAATTTCCCTAGTTAGTTCCCCGAACTACATTAAGCTCTTACTTCCACTAGGGATATGTAGGCATGAGGTTCACAAGGAATCTCAGCGAGCTAATAAAATACCAAAAATAGTCAGTCTGTCTACCTGTCTGTCTTTTTCAAATCAATTCAATTCCTTCTCCTAACACAAAGGAGAAACTTTCCCAATCATTAGCAGCAAACACAATCACAATGACACAGAGAAGGTTCCTGTAGAGTACTACAGATATGTAGGGTGTTTAAACACTTCCCTATGTATAACCGACCCCCCGGACTCCAGAATTTCTAGTCTAGGTGAAATCCCCACACTTAGCAAACTCCTAGGGTTTAGTTGAGATCTTTTTTTCCCTTTCCTACTCGTAGGACAATAAGAAAGTTCGTGTGATATCATAGGAAGAACTGAAACAAAATTCATCCCACCACGGGCGCATTCTCCTTCCAAATTTCGCGTGAAGGGTTTAGCGTGCCGTCCTCCCAAGTGAAACGGGGAGGTAAAGAAAACAACACCACAGAAAAATGGCGACTCTGCTGGGGATATAAGTGTTAAAAACCTTGGTTTTTCATCCAAACCAATGGTTGACCTGTTGCTGGTCCAGCCCCAATGAGGAATTAGGGATGCCAAATTCCCCCTCAAACAAGAGAGGTCCTGCCTAACCTCTGTGTCATATCATGTGTTTGTTGCATATATATTTGTTTATTTTGTTTATTCTGTATCGGGAAAGGGCTTGATTCCCCCTTGTGGTGAGAAATCCTATACCCGGATTTGAGTGCAACATAAGATAGGATGGAGGATGTCTTCCCGGTGAAGGCCCTCTAATCTTGGTTCACAATTCTACTCTTGGGATTTGCCTGGCTGGTTGTGATTAACTGCGCCACTGCATTCCGAGACTGATTTGTACCAGGAGGACCTAGAAACACATTAACCCCACTTAAAGCCTTTTTTTAGGACGTAGAGCGGTGATTACGGAAGTAATTGTCACGCAGATACTACACTCAGAGAAAACTCTCTTATAGATACCAATCAACGTATCTTTAAGGTTGAGCAAAAACTCTGAGACCCCTAGAACCCGTTCTAGAGGTACAAAAATCCTTAACCTTAGTTTACCATTGGGGCGGGGTTTGCGTTTTGACTTCATGACCACTATACCCTTCAACGCCATGTTTGTTTAAAACTCTTGTGTGTGCATTCATGCATTCATGCATCATTCATTAATAAACAACTAAAAACAAAAAGAGTCTTTTTCGAGTCGTTTTTCAAGGAAACTAAATAACGAACGTTTTGAACTTCATAGAAAGAGAGAAACGGAGAAAGGACTTAAGGATCTATACCATGGATTATGGAAGAAAGAGAGCTAGGAAATACACCTTCAAGATTCTCCAGGTCGAGGAACTGGGAAAGCTCGGAAAACTGGTGGTCAACCCCCAGGCTTTCAAGGAGAAGTATGGAAAACTTCTGCCTTTGCTCAATACCAACATTGTGGATGGGATCCTTCCCACCTTGGTACAGTTTTACGATCCAACGTATCACTGCTTCACCTTTCCAGATTATCAGCTCATGCCTACATTAGAGGAGTACTCTCGTCTGATTGGAATACCCGTGTACGCGCAAGATCCGTACTCCGGTTTGGAAAAGAATCCTGACGACATTATCATTGCTGCAACTACTCCTTTGAACGTAGTCGACATCAGAACTCATATGGTGAGTAGAGGAGGAATTCAAGGATTGCCCTCCAAATTCCTGTTTGATCAAGCTCGATACTTCGTCAGCATCCAAGATATGAGCGCCTTTGAGGAAATCTTGGCTTTGCTTATCTACGGATTGTTTTTGTTTCCTAACATTAACGATTTCGTCGACGTCAATGCAATTAAGATCTTCTTAATTGGAAATCCAGTTCCAACCTTGCTTGCGGATGCTTATCACTCTGTGCATTCAAGAAACCTGCAGCGAGGAGGATTAATCACATGCTGCGTACCGTTGTTATACGAATGGTTCGTTTCGCACCTGCCGAAGTCTAGCACTTTCTGGAACATGAGGGATGGCCTTTACTGGTCACAGAAAATCATGTCTCTCACTCATACAGACATTGATTGGTGTAGTCCTGACAACGACGAAACCAAGATCATCTTCAGTTGCGGAAGTTTTCCCTACGTACCCCTTATTGGAACTAAGGGAGGAATCAGTTACAATCCAGCTTTAGCCCGTCGTCAATACGGCTATCCCATGAAAAATATACCAAGTAACATCCAATTGGAGGGTCTGTTCTTCAAGAACATTGACGATCATGGCAACATGCTGAAGAAGGAAATTGTCCAAGCCTGGCGTCTTGTTCACAGCAAAGGGAGAAGATTGTTAGGAAAACATCTTTGCATCTCCCTGGATCCTTTCCTTCAATGGGTACGCGTCAGAGCATTCAAGCTCAGGATGCCATATCAACATCAAGAACCTATTCCCCTAAGGGAACCAATTTACCTTTTCTCCACCGATGTTGAAAAATTACAAGCGGCATTAAACAAGGTATGCCAAGAAAGGAATGCTTGGAGGAACAAGTATCGAATTGTCAACACGGAAAATGTTGAGATTCAAATCATCCTAAGAAGGAAGGATGAGTTACTTGAAGTGCTCGATCGACAAGTGACACAATCATCACTTTCTCATCATATCCCTCCTGCTTCCTGGATCATCGATCAGCTCACGTCAGAGAACGCTCAGCTCAAGAAACAGAAGAAGATGTTAGAACGTGAAGTCGGCTCATCATCAAAGTTTTAGAGTCCTTTCTCTCAGTTTCTCTGTATTTCCATTTTCAAAGTGTGTAAAAAACGGCGTTTTCGCTTAATTAATAAAAGTTTGATGTTTCATAACGTAATTATGGTGTTTCCTTGAAAAATAATAACTTAATTGCATATCATACATCGCTTTAGTCGTACGCACTGACACGAGAATTGTCGCGGATCTAATAGTCACTTTCCTTTCTCCAGAAAGAGAGGAGGAGAAGGAGGTGAACCAAGACTTTCAAGCTGTCTCATCCATACAACACTCGTTCAAGTCGCAAGAAAAGAATGGAAGACTTTGAGCAAGAGAATGAAGAGCTCAGAGAAGAGATTAATACTCTCAAAGGTACTGTTGAAAGACTCAATAGTATGGTAGAAGCCCTGGTAGTTGCGCAGAATCGACCAACGCCAGAAGAACCACAAAGGACTGTGGTTTCCGAGATTGTTTCTACTCCTATTCCTCAGTATACCATGCCGCCTGATCGACCTTGGGGCATGCCGTATAACTTTACTCCAGAAGGGTACATACCTCCAGCTTCTGAAGCTCCAAAAGTCACCATGGATATGCGTCCACCGGAGGGTTACAAACCTCTGGAAATTGAAGTTCCAAGAGCAACGGCAATGGGTTTCGCACAACAGAATGTTGAGATTCCAAGATCTGCTGTCATGGCTTCTCCACAACCCATTATGCATACTTTTCCTCCACAGGGCGGACAAGTATATCATCACGCTCCCAGTGAGGATGCTGGCGTGTATGAAAGATTGGACGAGTTCCAAGAACAGTTTCTGCAAATGCAGAAGGAACTCAAGACTCTTCGAGGACAAGATCTATTTGGAAAGAATGCTGCAGACCTCTGTCTGGTTCCAAATGTTAAGATTCCTCACAAATTCAAAGTACCAGAATTCGAGAAGTACAAAGGGAATTCATGCCCACAAAGTCATCTTGTGATGTACGCTCGAAGAATGTCAACTCAGACTGATAATCAACAATTGCTCATTCATTATTTTCAAGACAGCCTGACTGGTGCTGCACTCAAATGGTACATGAACTTGGACAGTTCAGAGATTCGTACTTTTCGAGACCTCGGAGAGGCCTTCGTCAAACAGTATAAGTACAATCTGGATATGGCTCCCGACAGAGATCAACTCTGGGCCATGAATCAAAAGGATAGAGAAAGCTTCAAGGAATACGCTCAAAGATGGCGTGAAGTTGCTGCACAAATTTGTCCACCACTTGAAGAGAAAGAAATGACAAAAATCTATCTCAAAACTTTAAGTCCATTTTACTACGGACGAATGGTTGCAAGTGCACCAAGTGACTTTACCGAGATGGTAAACATGGGTGTGCGTTTAGAAGAAGCAGTTCGAGAAGGACGCTTGAACAAAGAACCAGAATCTTCTGTTGGTCCAAGGAAGTATGGAAGTTCTTTCCAGAAGAAAAAGGATCAAGATGTCAGCAATGTCTTGCACAAAATCAAGAAGAAATTCCAACCTCAAGTTGCAACAATAACTCCGGTTATTAACTCAGCGCCAGCTTATCAACCTCAGGTCTCGCAACAACAAATTCAACAAAGGTCGCAGCAACCTCAGCAGGAGGTTCGACCTCCAAACTACAACAATCGGGCTCCAAGGTATCCTGCCTTTGACCCAGTACCAATGCCGTATGCGGAATTGTTTCCAACATTACTGGCAAAAGGACTCATTCAGACAAGGAGTCCTCCAAATCCTACAAACAGTTCCTCACCAGGGTATAAGGCTGACCAATCTTGTCCCTATCATCAGGGGGCACCAGGTCACAATATTGAGAACTGTTTATCTTTCAAGATTGACGTCCAACGATTAGTAAAGAGCGGAATGTTATCCTTCAAAGATACTAATCCAAACGTCCAAGCAAATCCTTTGCCGCAGCATAAAGAAGCTTCAGTAAATCTGATAGATCAACGCCCCAATGTCATTCAAATCTACGATTACAAGAACAAATGGACTTGGGATGGATTCAACATATCCGAGTCAGAACTGTACATGACATCAACATGGTTCAAGGATGTCCAGGAGAATACAAAATCTACAAAGTTGAAGACCTTGAAGGATCGGTAGTCAGGTTCCACAAAACTTTAAATGGACTTGCCTACTTTGGAACAGATTTCCACGCTTACAGTAGATGCAGAATTTGTCGAAGAAATTCACGAGGATGTTTGCGTGTTCGCAACGACATTCAAAAGCTGATGGATGACAATACCATTACTGTTCTTGCCAACAGAGAAGATGATGAAGTCTTTACCGTATCTCCTCAAATTAATCAAGATGAACCTATGCAAGTTAAGTATGATAGCAGGAAGACAGCAGTTGCACCAGTAGTCATTTACTTACCAGGTCCTGTACCGTATGAGTCCAGCAAGGCTATACCATACAAGTACAACGCTACATTCATTGAAAATGGTAAGGAAATACCATTACCGTCTGTTGTCAACATTGCTGATGTTAGTCGAGTCACCAGAAATGGACGAGTCTTCAACAGAACAACAGAAAATATGGAGAAACCTTCGGAGGAAGTACCACATAGGCAAGACAATCATCCGACCAATGCTGTTCAAGCGAAAGAAAATGATGAGATCTTGAAGTTAATCCAGAGGAGTGAATACAACATTGTAGACCAATTACTACATACTCCATCTAGGATTTCTGTTCTTTCCCTGCTATTGAGTTCTGAAGCTCATAGGGAAGCTCTACAGAAAGTTTTGGAACAAGCTTTCGTAGAACCAAGTGTTACAATAAGCCAATTCAACAACATCATTGCCAACATCTCCGCCGGAACTAACCTAAGTTTCTGTGACGAAGATCTTCCTGAAGAAGGAGTGGACCACAATCTTCCACTTCACATCTCAGTTGGCTGCATGGGTGATACCCTCACAGGAGTCCTAATAGACAATGGATCCTCTCTCAACGTCATGCCTAAATCAACATTATCAAGATTATCTTTCGAAGATTACCCTCTAAGAAAAAGTCATGTCATCGTCAAAGCATTTGATGGATCAAGAAAGTCAGTTTTCGGAGAAGTGGATCTTCCCATAACTATTGGACCTCAGACGTTCAAAATCACTTTCCAGGTTATGGACATTCCAGTACAATACAGTTGTTTGCTAGGTCGCCCATGGATTCATGAGGCTGGGGCAATTACTTCAACACTTCATCAGAAACTGAAGTTCATAAGAAATGACAAATTGGTAACCGTATGTGGAGAACGAGCTCTGGTCGTCAGCAACCTGTCATCATTCTCCGACATAGAACCAAAAGAAGTTGTTGGAACTAAATTCCAAGCACTTTCCTTGGACAAAGGAAAGGAGAAAGCAGCGTCTATCTCTTCATACAAAGATGCAATCCAAGTTGTAAAGGATGGTACTACCAGTGGTTGGGGGCACATTAATATTCCTACCAACAACAAGAACAGAACTGGAATTGGATTCTTTCCGACATCATCAAGAGCTATCCCAGGGATTGAGGTAGTTCTCCCTATTCAAGAAACTTTCTGCAGTGGAGGTTTTCTTCAACCTGTTCAACAAGCAGTCAATACCATCGGTACGGAAAACACCGATGAAGAGGAATGGTTATCCTATCTTAACAAAGCAGGATATATCTCCCTACCAGAGTCTGATTCACCTTGCTGTTATCCGACTAAGGGATCTGAAAGTAAGACTCAACCAAGCAGTGATGAAGTTACTAACAACTTCACCACCAGAAGTCATGGTTCATCAGAAGAAGTTCCTCCTATCCCCGAAGAGACCTGGGATACATTAGGAGAACCAAGCGGAAAATTCGACTACATGGTGAAATACTCCGCTCCTGAAAGTTCAAGAATCTCTCTTGAAGATATTGTTCCAACTGGATGGAACATTGATTATGAGTACCTCTCTCAGCCAAAAGAGATGTATAACCCTTGCTATTCATCATCAGCATCTGGTGAAATCATCATTGAGGATTATATCCCCAAGTCACCTTCCGAGGCTACGGATATAGAGTTCACATATCTAGTCAATGCCATCTTGGGAGAAGAGCAAGACCAAAATACAGAAGAGGATGATCTCGAAAGTGTCTCCGACAACGAGTCTCTCCATTCAGAAGATTGGAAGTTTCCTCAAAAGAAAAACCGACATACTCCACTTGGAAATGGGTATGCTCACACCGCTCAGTCTGCTAAAGTAGAAGAAGATCGTCTGAGTGTTGCAAAGACAGTGGTTGGTAAATCAAGACCTACCACAGGCCAGCTTAAGCCTAAGGTTCCAGATTACTTAGTGCACAATGGGGTTCGCCACTATTGGACAGCTGTTGAAGTTACAACTGTTGTTCGCACTCCTAAGTAGGAACTTTCACCGTTATTTTATCCTCTCACCATAGCCCAGGGTGAAGAGATGTTTCATAGGGCTTTGCATTTTACTATTTCTTAGGAAAATGTCCCTCTTTGCTTCGCCCAAAGCAATAGAGTTTTGTTTTATAGGGTCTTTGTTTCAAGAAATGACTGTCCATAAATAAAAATGTCATTCTGTTCCTTCGTTTAGTTTTCCTTTTCTTTTTTCGGAAATTGGTAATCCTAAAAAACACCCTTAAAAAACATCAAATATTCCATTAACTGCATACACCGAGTCTTCCCTCGTTGTCTAAATAAAACTTATCACACATATGCAGATTAATCATAAAATACCCCGTTGAAACGTGCGACCGTATGACTTCTCCAAGCTTTGAGTTTCCTGTATTCGAGGCAGAGGAAGAAGAAGACGAAGAAATATCAAAGGAAATTTCACGGTTACTTCAACAAAAGGAAGAGGCCATTCAGCCATACAATGAGCCTCTAGAGATCATTAACCTTGGTTCCGATGGAAACAGAAAAGAGGTTAAGATTGGAGCTTCGCTCAGTTCAGAGATCAGAGAGAGTTTGATACAGCTGCTCAAAGAATTCTCAGATGTCTTCGCTTGGTCTTATCAAGATATGCCAGGGTTGGATACCAGTATAGTGGAGCATCACTTGCCATTAAAAGCAGAATGCCCTCCGGTCAAGCAAAAATTAAGAAGAACTCATCCGGAGATGGCCATGAAAATCAAAGAGGAAGTTCAAAAGCAGATCAACGCAGGTTTCCTCGTCACTTCAGAATACCCTCAGTGGTTAGCTAACATTGTTCCCGTTCCTAAGAAAGACGGAAAAGTCCGCATGTGCGTCGACTACAGAGATTTGAACAAAGCTAGCCCTAAGGATGATTTTCCTTTACCACATATTGATATGTTGGTAGACAGTACAGCAAAATCCAAAGTTTTCTCATTCATGGACGGATTTTCAGGATACAACCAAATCAAAATGGCACCTGAAGACATGGAAAAAACAGCTTTCATCACCCCCTGGGGCACGTTCTGCTACCGTGTTATGCCTTTTGGACTAAAGAACGCAGGGGCAACTTATCAAAGAGCCATGACTACGCTTTTCCACGACATGATGCATAAAGAAGTGGAAGTCTATGTGGACGACATGATTGCCAAATCAGAAAATGAAGAAGATCACATACAGAATCTGACAAAGTTATTTCAACGCTTACGGAAGTTTCAGCTTCGCCTGAACCCCAACAAGTGCACCTTTGGTGTCTATTCAGGAAAACTCCTTGGTTTCATTGTCAGCAAACGAGGAATTGAAGTAGATCCAGACAAAGTCAAGGCAATTCAAGAAATGCCTTCGCCCAGAACCGAGAAACAAGTTAGAGGATTTCTTGGACGTCTGAATTACATCTCGAGATTCATATATCTCATGACTGCAACTTGCGCTCCTATTTTCAAACTTCTACGGAAAAATCAAAGTTGCGTCTGGACAGACGATTGTCAGAAAGCGTTCGACAGCATTAAGGAATATCTGCTCGAACCACCCATCTTGTCTCCTCCAGTGGAAGGAAGACCTTTGATAATGTACTTAACCGTCTTAGAAGACTCCATGGGTTGTGTCCTTGGACAGCAAGACGAGACAAAGAGAAAAGAGCATGCCATCTACTACCTGAGCAAGAAATTCACTGACTGTGAATCCCGCTACTCCATGCTCGAGAAGACGTGTTGTGCTTTGGCCTGGGCTGCCAAGCGTCTCCGCCAGTACATGATTCGACATACTACTTGTTTGATCTCTCATATGGATCCAATCAAGTACATCTTTGAGAAGCCTGCTTTAACCGGGAGAATTGCCCGTTGGCAGATGTTGTTATCAGAATATGACATTGAGTATCACGCACAGAAAGCCGTGAAAGGAAGCATTCTAGCTGAGCACCTGGCTCACCATCCACTCAATGGTCATGAATCAACCAGTTTCGACTTTCCGGACGAGGACGTCATGTACCTCAAGATGAAAGATTACGACGAGCCACTACCAGACGAAGGACCTGAGATAGGATCCCAGTGGGGCTTAATCTTTGACGGAGCTGTCAATGCTTATGGACGAGGAATTGGGGCAATCATTGTTACACCTCAGGGTACCCATATTCCATTTACTGCCAGATTAACTTTCAAATGCACAAACAATGAGGCCGAATATGAAGCTTGCATCATGGGTCTCGAAGAAGCCATGGATCTAAGAATCAAACACTTGGATGTATACGGAGATTCTGCTTTGGTCATCAATCAAATCAAAGGAGAATGGGAAACACGCCAACCAGGGCTAATTCCTTACAAAGACTACGCGAGAAGATTATTACCATTCTTCGACAGGGTAGATTTTCATCACATTCCTCGTGAAGAAAACAATTTGGCTGATGCATTAGCCACACTCTCTTCCATGATTAGGATAAATCATTGGAATGACATTCCTCGGATCGATGTTATGCGCCTGGATAGGCCCGCTCATGTGTTCACAGTAGAAGCAATCATCGACGACAAACCGTGGTATCACGACATCAAGAACTTTCTTCAAAAGCAAGAGTACCCTCTTGGGGCGTCAAAGAAAGATAGAAAGACTTTGAGAAAGTTAGCTTGTAGATTCTTCCTGAATGAAGATGTTCTGTACAAGAGAAACTTCGACATGGTTCTGCTCAGATGCGTTGACAGAAAAGAAGCAGAAATACTCATGAGAGAAATACATGAAGGTTCCTTTGGTACTCACACCAATGGACATACCATGACAAGGAAAATACTGAGAGCAGGATATTATTGGCTGACGATGGAGTCAGATTGCTACCAGTACGCAAAGAGGTGTCACAAATGCCAGATCTACGCCGATAGAATTCATGTGCCACCATCTCTTCTCAACATACTCTCTTCCCCTTGGCCTTTCTCCATGTGGGGAATCGACATGATTGGAATGATCGAACCAAAAGCGTCCAACGGACATCGCTTCATCTTGGTAGCCATAGACTATTTCACCAAATGGGTTGAAGCAGCTTCATATGCAAACGTTACAAGACAAGTTGTCGTCAGGTTTATCAAGAATCACATCATCTGTCGCTACGGCATTCCTAGCAAGATAATCACTGACAATGGGTCAAATTTGAATAACAAAATGATGAAGGAGCTTTGTGAAGAATTCAAGATCGAACATCACAACTCATCTCCTTACAGACCAAAGATGAATGGAGCTGTAGAAGCAGCTAACAAAAACATCAAGAAAATCATTCAGAAGATGGTCATCACTTACAAAGATTGGCATGAAATGCTCCCGTATGCTCTTCATGGTTACCGTACATCAGTACGTACTTCGACTGGAGCAACTCCTTTCTCCCTTGTATATGGCATGGAGGCAGTCCTACCTATAGAGGTTGAGATTCCATCAATGAGAGTTTTGATGGAGGCAAAATTAACAGAAGCCGAGTGGTGTCAAAGCAGATTCGATGAATTGAACTTAATCGAAGAAAAGCGCATGACAGCTTTATGCCACGGACAGCTATATCAACAAAGAATGAAGAAAGCTTTCGACAAAAAGGTTCGACCTCGCACAATCAAAGAAGGCGACCTTGTACTCAAAAAGATTCAATCTTTTCTCACAGATTCGAGAGGGAAATGGACTCCCAATTATGACGGCCCCTACGTGGTCAAGAGAGCTTTCTCAGGAGGAGCCTTAATACTCACGACTATGGATGGAGAAGAATTCACCCGTCCTGTGAACGTCGACGCAGTCAAGAAATACTTCGCCTAAATAATTAAAAGAACAGCTCGCTAAGTTGAAAACTCGCAAAGAGCGGCTTAGGCAAAAAAGAGCGTCTCGGTGAATCGAAAACCCGAAAGGGCGATTCAGGCAAAAATTAGAGACATAAAAAAATAAATAATCAATCCCGGTAGACTTAAAACCCGAAAGGGGTAGTTTACGCAAAAGTTAGGGATATATGGCAAGTAACTGTGTTCAGGACAAACTTGATCATTCAAAATCCATAGCGGAGTATTCATCAGCAGTAGGTCATCTTCTACGAAGCACGAATACAGCGCAACTCGGAGTGGAAGGGAAAGATAACGGTCGTCACGTTTCATCGTAGCCCTTTTCCCGAAAATTACCAATTTCCAACTTTGTAAATACTCCATGGAATCAAGCATTTGGCTGATTACCATTCCATATATAATAATTTGAGCCTTGTGCTTTTCCTTTGCAATCTAGTCTTATTCAGTTTCTTGAAATGCATTTTAAGTTTAAACAGTCATTTTCTTGAAACAAATGTTTTCATAAAATAAAAATGAATTTACTTGCAAAAATAAAGGTGAAATTTCTTTCTAAGGTTTACAAACAATAGGAAGAATGCAAACAGTTGCTCCGAGAACGGTTGAGACTCCGGGAACCAAGATTTCCCCATGAGGTCGCTTTGCGAACATCTCCCGATGACGGATCTTTACTTCAATTCATATTACTCATTTCGGACAGCGGACAACTGATAACCAGGTATTCCCAACAGAGTTCGAACTACAAGAAGAGGACATCTTCTGATCAACAAGAATTCAAGTCGTATCTTAGGATTTTACATCCGCGACAATTCTATTCACATTCACTTTACATTTTATCATTGTCATAATATTCATGCATACATTACATCATAATTGCATAGTCGAATCAGGCTTTGATCCTGTGAATGCCTAAGTCATTGAGGCATGAACTCAAGTTTCCCCTGCAAGTTCCGGAGAAACTTTTTCCTTCGAAACAACAGTTCATACACAAGGATCTCCCCAAGCAAGTCAACAGATGGTAGTCTCCCTCAAAGAGATAGTTTGTTCACTTTTGGAATTCCTCAGCCGAGAATCTCCTGCAGAGCGACATTCGACAGTCTTCTTCAGATAAGATAGTCTGCTTCACATTTTGGAATTCCCTACAGGTTTGGTATTTCCCCAGCAGGGTCAAGAGGTGCCACTTCTTGTCAAAGAAAAATTCAGAATCTCCCAGCAGATCGATTCCCCAGCGGAGTCAGTGAATGGTAGTCTTCATCCAGGAAGATAGTTCACCCCAGCGGAGTCAGCGAATGATAGTCTTCGTCCAGAAGATAGTTCAGATTCCCCAACAAAGTCAGCAAATGGCAGTCTCTTTCAGCAGAAGACAGTTTGCTCACTTTCTATCATAACAAAGTCAGCAAATGGCAGTCTCTTTCAGCAGAAGACAGTTTGCTCACTTTCTTTCATGACAGGGTCGACAAATGGCAGTCTCTCCCAGTAGAAGACAGTTTGCTCCCCTAGCAATTGGCAAATGGCAGTCTTTTCCCAAGAAAAGACAGTTTGTCTGTTAAATACTCAAGAGATCGACAAATGGCAGTTTCTTCGAACAGTTTGTCTGTTTCTGGGATGTTTAACTCCCCACAGAGTCGATGAATGGCAGTTTTCCTCTTAGGAAAACAGTTCGTTGATTCCCCAGGCATCAGTTGACGAATGGCAGTTTTCACCCCGAAAACAGTTCGTCCGCCTTCAAACAAAGTCATTAGCCCCTCAAAAGATCATGAGGCCATATGACATTCTTTCAAAGACGTCAAGTCAAAAGGGAAGATGGTGAAGTTTCTTTATTACCGTCAAATGGCATCTTATCTCCAAGCGCTGATAAGAAGTTTGACGAGGAAACA